>NC_135822.1:70374341-70503887 GCF_964213995.1 Mustelus asterias
CCACACTGAGGCTAATCCCATTCCGAACCCCCACACTGTCCGAAACCCCCAAACTGAGGCTAATCCCATTCCGAACCCCCACACTGTCCGGAGCCCCCACACTGAGGCTAATCCAATCCCGGAGCCCCCACACTGAGGCTAATCCGATCCCAAACCCCCACACACTCCGGAACCCACAAACTGAGGCTATTCCCACCCCGAACCCCCACACTGTCCAGAAGTCCCCTACTGAGGCTATTCCCATCCTGAACCCCCACACTGTCTGGAACCTGCACCCTGAGGCTAATCCCATCCCGGACCCCACACTGTCCGGAAGCCCCACCCTGAGGCTATTCCCATCCTGAACCCCCACACTGTCCGGAAGCCCCACCCTGAGGCTATTCCCATCCTGAACCCCCACACTGTCCGGAAGCCCCACCCTGAGGCTATTCCCATCCCGGACCCCCACACTGTCCGGAAGCCCCACCCTGAGGCTATTCCCATTCCGAACCCCCACACTGTCCGGAAGCCCCACACTGAAGCTAATCCCATCCCAAACCCCTGCGCTGGCACTGAGCCCATCGCCATACCAACCCTCATCCTGCTCTCAGGGCATCCCTAATTCCATGCCAAGCACAAGGCTGTTTCCAATGGGATTGAGTTGAGTTCTCTCCCACTCCCCTATCTCTCCAAACCTTTGTCCAATATTAGGGTACATGCTTACCCTTGCCATAATTCAGCTTGGTTGCCATGATAATGAGCTGGTGGATGCCCACGTTGGCACAGAGAGCACCACTGGTCCCTTTACCTGACATGGAGGGGGAGAGTAGCGAGGAGGAGGGCGATCGGAGGGAATAATGGGAAAGGGGACAGGAGGAAGAGGGTGGGGTAGGAGGAGAAACTGGGCGGGGGGTAACGGGCTGAGATTGGATCAGGGTGGTGGTTTTATTGGAAAGGGTGTTTTCCCATTGCTCGGCCAGTTGGGAGAGGTTCCTGAGTTAACCGAGTAATTGCTGTTTTGATAACGCACTCTCTCTCACACAGACCCACAAAGACAACATTTGTTATCCCCGATGTGAAGGTGGAGGAGGCAGAGAGTGTACCCAAGAACAGTGACAACAGTAAGATCACTCTCAATCCAGATTTCCAATGTGGACCAGGAGAAGGCCATTCAGCCCCTCGAGTGAGATCATGTATCCTCTGTATTTAAAACCCATCCCCCTGACTTTCCCAGTCAACATCTACTGATCTGTGTGGATTCTCCCCGTGTCTGCGTGGGTTTCCTCCGGGTGCTCCGGTTTCCTCCCACACTCCAAAGATGTGCGGGTTGGGTGGATTGGCCGTGCTAAATCGACCCTTAGTGTCCAAAGATGTGTAGGTTAGGGGAATTAGCCATAATAAATTGCCCCTTGATTTCTAAAGATGTGCGGGTTAGGGGGAATTAGCCATGGTAAATGCGTGGGGTTACGGGGATATGACCTGGGTAAGATACTCTGTTGGAGGTTCAGTGCAGACTCAATGGGCTGAATGGCCTCCTTCTGCATTGGAGGGATTCTGTGATTTCAGATGGAAAATGATGGATTGAGAGGGTTGCCAACTCCCCAGCATTGTCCGGGAGTCTCCAGGAATAGGAAGATGAATCTCCAGGACCCTGCTGTATCCAACCCGGGAGAAAAATCATCCGGACATCGAGAAAAATTGGGCACTTTCATCATTTTCTTTGAACATTTCTCTTTGCCAGATAAAATAAAAGGTTTAAATGATTGGGGGGAGGGAGGGAGTAGGCTGGTTAGTGGCCGGTTGAACATTATCCAATTGGGTAATGGGTCGTCTTGCTTTCCAATTGGCATTAGCAAGGCAGTGACATCACAAGGATATGGATGTGTTGGCGGGCTCATGGCTGGAGAGGTGGTGGGGAGGGAGGGGTGGGGTGAGGGCAAGTGATGTGATGGAATCACAGTTGGCAACCCAATGAGAGAGAGTTGCTCACGTCTCCCAGGGCTTGTGTGAAGAAGAATTATCTAAATCTAGCCTGCATGAGCTGGCTCGGATTGGTAAGTTCGCCATCACGCCCGGTTTTACTGATCTACCCTGGGAACTGCCCCCATCGATCAGCCATGACCAAGTGAAGGCCTCATTCAGTCCCAGATGGGCCACTCCGATTAATGTCCACCCTTATCGATGACGACTCCCAGGAACTCTCCGGAGAGAGTGGACAGTTGGGTTCTGCCTTGTGTCTCCCCCCCCGCCAGCTCCCCCCCCCCCAGCCCTCCTTTGCCCTCAGCCGGGGCTGGTGAAGAGGGGGAGGGGAGGGGGAGCGGGGAGTGGGGCATGTTCACTCTTCCTCGGTTAGCATTGAGGCCTGACTGACTGCCTGCCCACGGAGGAAAAGTGCACTGAGGGGTCAGGCTTGGACAAGCCTGTAACCAAGGCCGCTCTTCATGCATTCACATGGACTCTAACATATACAATCTGATGGTTTGGTGGCTGCAAGTTCAAACTTTCCTTTTGTCCTTTTTGTGTAACACGAGTTACCTCATTACAAAACGAGTGGCGCAATGGTTAGCATTGATCTGATTTGATTTATTATTGTCACATGTATTAACATACAGTGAAAAGTGTTGTTTCTTGCGCGCTATACAGACAAAGCATACCGTTCATAGAGAAGGAAACGAGAGAGTGCAGAATGGTTTTATTGATATCTGCCTCAGGGACCCGGGTCCGATTCCGGCCTCGGGTCACTGTCTGTGCGGAGTCTGCACGTTCTCCCCGTGTCTGCGTGGGTTTCCTCCGGGTGCTCCGGTTTCCTCCCACACTCAAAGGTGTGCGGGTTAGGTGGATTGGCCATGCTAAATTGCCCCTTAGTGTCAGGGGGGACGAGCTAGGGTAAATGCATGGGGTTATGGGGATAAGGTGGGATTGCGCTTGGTGCAGGATTGATGGGCTGAATGGCCTCTTTCTGCACTGTAGGATTCTGTGATTCTCTGTGGGTTGGGAGTATAGACTCGGACATGTGGTCGGGGTTGGAGGGCAGGCTTTGTGGGTTCAGCTGAGGGGGCAGGAGACTGGCAGCGGGGAATGAATGCACTCTGTTCCCCTTTCTCTTCCCCAGCGTCCCAGGATGGTACCTCGGGTGATCCGGGGGGCTCACAGCTAATGCGCACAAAGAGCGACGCTGGAGCCCTGATCTTGCGAAGAGCGAATCTGCGCTCGCCAAGCGACAAGCGGAGAATCAGACGCCATCGCTTCTCCATCAATGGCCATTTCTATAACCATAAGGTAGGTCCTGGATAGATGGCGCACTCGCTGGGAGAGGGTCAGAGACAGTGCCAGTGTGTGGCACAGCAGTGCTAACAGGCCTAACCATGCCCAGTGTGAAAGGCCTGGAGCATTGAACTACCTGCCAGCTTGGCAATGGTTCTTGCACCCGTTACCACATTGCCTGCTCAATCAGGGGGCAGGCGGTGGCCTAGTGGCATTGTCACTGGGCTAGGCATCTCCGGAAATGTCCTCAGGGGCTGGAGTTCCAATCCCAGATGCTGAAAACTGAATTCAATAAAGATCCAGAACGAAGAATCTACTGATGGCTGTGAAACTATTGTCGCAAAAACCCATCTGGTTCACCAATGTCCTTCAGGGAAGGAAATCTGCCATCCTTACCCGGTCTGGCCTACATGTGACTCCAGAGCCACAGCAATGTGGTTGACTCTCAACTGCCTTCCAAGGGGCAACTAGGGATGGGCAATAAATACCGGCAACAAAACACTCGCCACCCTGACTTGGAAATATATCGGCCGTTATTTCACTGTCTCTGGGTCAAAATCCTGGAACTCCCTCCGTAACAGCACTGTGGGTGTACCTACACCACGTGGACTGCAGCGGGTTCAAGAAGGCAGCTCACCAGCACCTTCTCGAGGGGCAATTAGGGATGGGCAATGAATTCTGGCTCTGCCAGCGACGCCCACATCCCATGAAAGTATAAATAAAAAGCTAGTGACAACTTTCTGCCGGGCTTGGATTTGGAAAGTCTCCTTGACAGCCTCCCTTGTGGAACACACTCTCTCCCGAGCAGGTACAGACGCGATGGGCTGAATGGCCTCCGGCTGCACTGTAACAGTTCTCCTGATTCTTTCTCTCCCTCTCTCTCTTTACACAGACGTCTGTCTTCACTCCCGCGTTTGGTTCCATCACGAATGTCCGTGTAAACAGCACGATGAGTACTGTTCAGGTGCTGAACCTACTCCTCAACAAGTTTAAGGTAAGCATTGATGGCCGTGACGCAGTCTCTGCCAGCTATTGGAAGGGAAGGGGAGAGCGGGGAGAAATGGTTCATCATTAGTATGAAGTGGTTCCAACATCTGGCGAGTGCAGACCCACCTTGCTGTCATCTGGCCATTCCCTCATCCAAAACAAGTACCTACACGAGAGAGCAACTCTGAAGTTTTTTAAAGCTTAAAGTTTATTTATTAGTCACAAGTAAGGCTTACATTAACGCTGCAATGAAGTTACTGCGAAAATCCCCTAGTCGCCACACTCCGGCACCTGTTCGGATACACGGAGGGAGAATTTAGCACGGCCAATGTACCTAACCTGCACATCTTTGGAGTGTGGGAGGAAACCGGAGCACCCGGAGGAAACCCACGCAGACACGGGGAGGACGTGCAAACTCCACACAGACAGTGACCCAAGCCGGGAATCGAACCCGGGTCCCTGGCACTGTGAGGCAGCAGTGCTAACCACTGTGCTGCCCTATGTCTGTGCCTAGAACAGGCCATCTTGTGGTCAGGTTGGACCGAGCAAGTTGCACGCATTAAGCCGTTAACACTGCAATGAAGTTACTGTGAAAATCCCCTCGTCGCCACACTCCAGCGCCTGTCCCGGTACACTGAGGAAGAATTTAGCATGGCCAACACACCTAACCAGCACGTCTTTCAGACTGTGGGAGGAAACCAGAGCACCTGAAGGAACCCCATACAGACATGGGGAGAACCAGAGATGAGGGGTGTTGATTATGAGGAGGGACTGAGCAGATTGGGTTTGTACTCGTTGGAATTTAGAAGGCTGAGGGGGGATCTTATAGAGACCTATAAGATAATGAAGGGGCTGGATAGGGTAGAGATGGAGAGATTCTTTCCACTTAGAAAGGAAACTAGAACTAGAGGGGACAGCCTCAAAATAAAGGGGGGTCGGTTTAGGACAGAGTTGAGGAGGAACTTCTTCTCTCAGAGGGTGGTGAATCTCTGGAATTCTCTGCCCACTGAAGTGGTGGAGGCTACCTCGTTGAATATATTTAAATCACGGATAGATGGATTCCTGATCGGTAAGGGAATTAGGGGTGATAGGGATCAGGCGGGTGGGTGGAGCTGATCCACTTCAGATCAACCATGATCTTGTTGAATGGTGGGGCAGGCTCGAGGGGCTAGATGGCCTACTCCTGCTCCTATTTCTTATGTTGTTATGCAGACTCCACACAGACAATGACCCGAGCCGAGAATTGAACCCAGGTCCCTGGCGCTGTGAGACGGCAGTGTTGACCACTGTGCCACCGTGCAGCCCCACAATGGGTGCCCCATGTGCTTTGACCTGGGTCCTTCTTGGGATTGTTAACAGCTCCATTGCCTCGGAACAACGAGATACTTGATGGAATATCCACTCAGACCTACACTGGGACATCCTCAATGTGTCTCCGTGACCCTCTCCCATTCCCCCACCCCGCAGGAACCTCCGTCTGGCTGAAACCCTGGCTCTCTGTGCTCTGTCTCAGCCCTTCTCCCGGTCACCCAGCACCCAGACTACCTCTGCCTGATATCTCAATTCCTTCTCTTTCTCCATCAGCCTCCTGCAGTCCTGGAGACACAGTCCAACTCCCCCAAAACAAGTACGTCCTGTTCGATTGTGCGTGCCACTTATGCCATCACTGTCAACCATGCCCTGACTCAGACAAACCCCTGCCCTGTCTGCCATTCCTCTTCAGCCGCCTTCCTTCAATTTACGTAGATGATTTGGAGTTGGGGACCAAGTGCAGTGTGTCAAAATTCACAGATGACAATAAGATGGGTGGCAGAGCAAAGTGTGCAGAGGACGCTGAAAGTCTGCAAAGGGATATAGATAGTCTAAGTGAGTGGGCGAGAGTCTGGCAGATGGAGTACAATGTTGGTAAATGTGAGGTCATCCATTTTGGTAGGAATAACAGCAAAACGGACTATTATTCAAATGGTAAAAAATTGCAGCATGCTGCTGTGCAGAGGGACCTGGGTGTCCTTGTGCAGGAATCTCAAGGAGTTGGTTTGCAGGTGCAGCAGGTAATTAAGAAGGCAAATGGAATTTTGTCCTTCATTGCGAGAGGGATGGAGTTTAAAAACAGCGAGGTTATGTTGCAGCTGTATAAGGTGCTGGTGAGGCCACACCTGGAGTACTGTGTACAGTTTTGGTCTCCTTACTTGAGAAAGGATATACTGGCACTGGAGGGGGTGCAGAGGAGATTCACTAGGTTGATTCCGGAGTTGAGAGGGTTGGCTTATGAGGAGAGACTGAGTAGACTGGGGCTATACTCAACGGAATACAGAAGAATGAAGGGAGGTCTTATCGAAACATTTCAGGTTATGAAGGGAATAGATAAGAATGAAGCAGGGAGGTTGTTTCCACTGGTGGGTGAAACTAGAACTAGGGGGCATGGCCTCAAAATAAGGGGAAGCAGATTTAGGACTGAGTTGAGGAGGAACTTCTTCACACAAAGGGTTGTGAATCTGTGGAATTCCCTGCCCAGTGAAGCAGTTGAGGCTACCTCATTGAATGTTTTTTAAGGCAAGGATAGATAAAGTTTTGAACAGTAAAGGATTAAGGGTTATGGTGAGCGGGTGGGTAAGTGGAGCTGAGTCCACGAAAAGATCAGCCATGATCTTATTGAATGGCGGAGCAGGCTCGAGGGGCCAGATGGCCTCCTCCTGCTCCTAGTTCTTATGTTCTTATGTTCAAATCCATCTCGGGCCGAGCAATCGGTTCCCCCCCCACTCCCTCCCTCCCTCCACCACCCCTCGAACTACCTCTCCTCTTCTGGTCCGTTCAATGGTTGTTTGGGGAGAGCCAGTGAACATAGAACAGTACAGCACAGAACAGGCCCTTCGGCCCACGATGTTGTGCCGAGCTTTATCTGAAACCAAGATCAAGCTATCCCACTCCCTATCATCCTGGTGTGCTCCATGTGCCTATCCAATAACCGCTTAAATGTTCCTAAAGTGTCTGACTCCACTATCACTGCAGGCAGTCCATTCCACACCCCAACCACTCTCTGCGTAAAGAACCTACCTCTGATATCCTTCCTGTATCTCCCACCACGAACCCTATAGTTATGCCCCCTTGTAATAGCTCCATCCACCTGAGGAAATAGTCTTTGAACGTTCACTCTATCTATCCCCTTCATCATTTTATACACCTTTTATTAAGTCTCCCCTCAGCTACTCCAGAGAGAACAGCCCTCGCTCCCTCAACCTTTCCTCATAAGACCTACCCTCCAAACCAGGCAGCATCCTGGTAAATCTCCTCTGCACTCTTTCCAGCGCTTCCACATCCTTCTTATAGTGAGGTGACCAGAACTGCACACAATATTCCAAATGTGGTCTCACCAAGGTCCTGTACAGTTGCAGCATAACCCCACGGTTCTTAAACTCCAACCCCCTGTTAATAAAAGCTAACACACTATAGGCCTTCTTCACAGCTCTATCCACTTGAGTGGCAACCTTTAGAGATCTGTGGATATGGACCTCAAGATCTCTGTTCCTCCACAGTCTTCAGAACCCTACCTTTGACCCTGTAATCCACATTTAAATTAGTCCTACCAAAATGAATCACCTCACATTTATCAGGGTTAAACTCCATTTGCCATTTTTCAGCCCAGCTTTGCATCCTATCTATGTCTCTTTGCAGCCTACAACAGCCCTCCACCTCATCCACTACTCCACCAATCTTGGTGTCATCAGCAAATTTACTGATCCACCCTTCAGCCCCCTCCTCTAAGTCATTAATAAACCTTATATTTTACCGTAAAGCTGCCACACAAATGCCAGTTGTTGTTGGTCAGTGCCTGGCACTAAAGGTGGAAAGGAGATTGGTGGGAAATGGGCGGGTGGACCTATGGCAGGCCGGGGAGATCAGAAAGCTGAGAGCTTGTGCGCGGGCAGAGGTTTTGAACTGTTTTGTGATTATTAACTTTCTCCCTCCCCATCTCTTTCCAGATTGAAAACAGTTCGGATGAATTTGCACTTTATATTGTCCACACCAGCGGAGGTGAGTTGAGGTCCGTCTCGAGATCTTGGGGAACACGGTTAGACACCAGGGAGAAGGGAACCAGTCTCTCAGACTGGGTAAAAACAGACAGCAGGTTGCTCCAGATGACCAGGCCTGTTTGGATAAGTACCCCTCTGACACATAGCTCAGTGGGTGATGTGCCCCCCCCCCGCCCCCCCTCCATCACACCACCCTAACCCACCTTAATCTTGGGCAGAGATTGGCAGACGTTCACCTATCCCGGGGGGAGGGGGTGAGTTAGTCCTGCTTGCTTAGATTTCTACCATTCAACCCTCACTCACTCCCTGCTGTGAATCTCAGCAAGTTTGTCTTTGCAATTTCAGTTTGTTTCTCATTTAGTTGTGGAACCTCTTTCCAAAGTAAACTTGGGTTGGGCATGATTTGAGTTCTCCCCGCGCGCCAGGGCGAGTTCTCCCCGCGCGCCAGGGCGAGTTCTCCCCGCGCGCCAGGGCGGGTTCTCCCCGCGCGCCAGGGCGAGTTCTCCCCGCGCGCCAGGGCGGGTTCTCCCCGCGCGCCAGGGCGGGTTCTCCCCGCGCGCCAGGGCGAGTTCTCCCCGCGCGCCAGGGCGGGTTCTCCCCGCGCGCCAGGGCGAGTTCTCCCCGCGCGCCAGGGCGGGTTCTCCCCGCGCGCCAGGGCGAGTTCTCCCCGCGCGCCAGGGCGGGTTCTCCCCGCGCGCCAGGGCGAGTTCTCCCCGCGCGCCAGGGCGAGTTCTCCCCGCGCGCCAGGGCGGGTTCTCCCCGCGCGCCAGGGCGGGTTCTCCCCGCGCGCCAGGGCGGGTTCTCCCCGCGCGCCAGGGCGAGTTCTCCCCGCGCGCCAGGGCGGGTTCTCCCCGCGCGCCAGGGCGAGTTCTCCCTGCGCACCAGGGCGGGTTGTCCCCCGCGCGCCAGGGCGGGTCACCCCACCCCCGGCGTCCGTGTGTGAGGGCGTGTGTTATGAACCCCACTGATTTTAAATGCCAGGGTATCCCAAAATCCAGAAGGGGAACTCACACCGGTTTGTAGCGGTGTATATTTTCCAATTTGGTGTCCTGTGAGAAAAGATATGCAAAGCAGTGAGGAACTGTACAGTCTTGTTGTGATCAATTTCTAAAGAATATTTATTAATTTAAAAAAGAAAACACACGATAAGAAAGACTGGGGTACATTACAACTGTGCAGTGAACTAAACAGAAGGTTATACACATGGAGTATATCATGAAACTGCCCCTTGTCCCCAGCTACCTACGTTTCCTGAACTTTTCCCAAACAATATCCAATATCAAAAGTCTAGGAGCTAAATCCAGTAGATGGATGCCACCCATGGGTTATTTTTCTGGTTTGGGAAGGTCTTCTTCAGCTCAGCGCAGAAGTTCTCTGTTCGGGTTTTGTTTTAAACTGCTGCCTTTTAGCGACAACTTGTTTTCCCGGGAATCAGTTTTCTCCAGCTGGGTGTGGCTCTGATGGTGGCGTCTGTCTTTTTCCTCCAGTTATCCTGCTATGGATATATTGTTTTTTACCTTTTGATGTTACCCAGCCCGCAGACCAGGCTTTTAGCCTATAGGGCAAAATGTCCCGTTATCTTCTCGCTTCCGCACACCATTGTTTTCCCCGAGGCAAAGACTTGTTTTCCTACGGCTGGGCTAATTTGTATATCAAAAACACCCCTTCAGACAGCTGCACTCATCAATTCTCCAATTGATTTATTTTATCCCCGTTTCATTTTTAATTTTGATTGTACGCAATTCTTATCAGTCACCTGGTGTAACTTCACAGGGATACAGACTGTATGTTCACATAGTGATGTTTTGACATAAGATCATAAGATGTGGAAGCTGAAGGAGGCCATTTGGCCCCTCGGGTCTGCTCCACCATTCAATGAGATCATGACTGATCTGATATAATCCTCAAGTCCACTTTTCCGCCACATCTCCAGAGCGCTCAATAATCTGTCTATCTCAGCCTTGAACATTCTGAATGACCCAGTCTCTACAGCCCTCTGCGGTAAAGAATTCCACACATTCTACTACCCTCGGAGTGAAGAAATTCCTCCTCATCTCTGTCTTACTCTGAAATTGTGCCCCACTGGTCTGAGAATCTCCCACAAGGGGAAACAGCCTCTCAGCATCTATCCTGTCAACCCCCTCCCCCCCCCCGAGAATCCCATACGTCTCAATAAGGTCACTTCTCATTGTTCTAAGCTCCAATGAGTACAGTCTCAGTCTCTCCTCATTAGAAAGTCCCTCCATACCCGGGATCGACCCCGTGAACCTTCTCTGGGCTGCCTCCAATGCCACTATATCTTTCCTTAGATAAGGAGACCCAAACTGTTCATGGCATTCCAGGTGTCATCTAACTAGTGCCTACATTAGATATAGCTCTTGGGGCTAAAGGGATATGGGGGGTGGTGAGGAGGTGGGATCAAGATATTGAATTTGATGACCAGCTTTGATCAAGATGAATAGCAGAGCAGGCTCGAAGGGACGAATGGCCTACTCCTGCTTCCATGTTTGTGTACAATGTGCGGATCCCTGCTGTGCTTATCAATGTGCCCATTCAGACACTGTATAATGTTACAGTGCATGTTAGTTAGTATGTGTGGACAATTAGAATACTATTCCGATCGTGAGAACGTTGTGAATGTTGATGTTTTTGAGCAGACCCACACAACACACACAAAGTTAACATGTCAGCATGGAAAACAGTGAGGATGTCAAGTAGAACGCTGCTCTGCATTGCAAGGGGTGCAGCAATAAAGGATGTTTGGTGACAATTGCATGGGGCCACATCTGGAACACCGCATGCAGTTTTGGTCTCCATATTTAAGGATATACTTGCATTGGAGGTGGTATAGTGAGGGTTCACTAGACTGGTCCCTGGGCTGAGAGAGTTGTCCAATGATGCAGGGCTGAGTCAGTGAACTCTGTATTCTCTGGAGTTCAGAAGAATGAGAGATGATCTTGTTGAAATTAAGAATCTACTGATGACCATGAAACCATTGTCGATTGTCGGAAAAACCCATCTGCTTCACTAATGTCCTTGAGGGAAGGAAATCTGCCGTCCTTACCCTGGTCTGGCCTACATGTTACTCCAGAGCCAATGTGACTGACTCTTAAATCCCCTCAGCGAAGGGCGATAAATGCTGACCCAGCCAGCGACGCCCACATCCCATGAAACGATTTATAAAAAGAACCTATTACTGAAGTTCTTATGTAAGAAGTCTCACAACACCAGGTTAAAGTCCAACAGGTTTATTTGGAATCACGAGCTTTCGGAGCGCTGCTCCTTCACCAGTTGATGAATCAGGTGGCGCCTTCATCACTCACCTGATGAAGGAGCGGCGCTCCGAAAGCTCGTGATTCCAAATAAACCTGCTGGACTTTAACCTGGTGTTTGTGAGACTACTTACTGTGCCCCACCCCAGTCCAACGCCGGCATCTCCACATTGAGGTTCTTGTGTACACCGAGAACCACGCACACTGGCTCTCGTGTTGTGGTGAGGACACAGAAGAATTTTAGCCAGGGGTAGAAAAGCTTTCTTCCTAATCTTTTTGATGGTGTCACTCTCTCCAGAAAGAACAAAACTGAAGGATTCAGATTATCCTCTGATCTCCCGTCTTCTTCAGGGACCATGTGAAGCCATAGCTAAAATCTTTCTGATGGAGAAGGACCTGGGTGAAGAGGTCACCTATGACGTGAGTCCCTTTTATTGTTGTATACATTGGCCAGCAATATAATCACCTGACAGGTTATAGCTGAGGAGATTCGCGATCAATAAACTATTGTTTTTGACGGGTAGAGATTGAGAGCAAGATGGGCTGCCGGTGAGTGAGATTCACAATTTTGATTTGATTTATTATTGTCACATAGAATCCCTACAGTACAGAAGGAGGCCATTTGGCCCATCAAGTCTGTACCGACCACAATCCCACCCAGACCCTATTCCCATAACCCTACACATTTACCCTGCTAATCCCCTTGACACTAAAGGTCAATTTAGCACGGCCAATCCACCTAACCTGCACATCTTTGGAGTGTGGGAGGAAACCAGAGCACCCGGAGGAAACCCACGCAGACACGGGGAGAACATGCAGACTCTGCACAGACAGTGACCCAAGCCGGGAATCGAACCCGGGTTCCTGGCGCTGTGAAGCAGCAGTGCTAACCACTGTGCCACCCCAATATATGAATATTGTGCATTGGCAGAGCATCTTACCCAGGCTCTATCCCCGTAACCCCTCATATTTACCCCATTATCCCGATACCCGGCACGGTAGCACAGTGGTTAGCACTGCTGCTTCACAGCTCCAGAGACCTGGGTTCGATTCTCGGCTTGGGTCACTGTCTGTGTGGAGTTTGCACATTCTCTTCGTGTCTGCGTGGGTTTCTTCCGGGTGCTCCGGTTTCCTCCCACAGTCCAAAGATGTGCAGGTTAGGCTGATTGGCCATGCTAAAAATTGCCCTTAGTGTCCTGAGATGTGTAGATTAGAGGCATTAGTGGGAAATATGTAGGGATATGGGGGTAGGGCCTGGGTGGGATTGTGGTCGGTGCAAACTCGATGGGCCGAATGGCCTCTTTCTGTACTGTAGGGTTTCTATGATTTCTATATTTAAAGACCATTCATCCCTCTAACCTAGACATCTTGGGACACTAAGGGGCAATTTAGCATGGCCAGTGACCTAACCTGCACATCTTTGGAAATGTATTGGGATGCAGTGAAAAGTATTGGTTCTTGCGAGCTATACAGACAGACATACCATTCATAGAGTAGATAAAGGAGAAGGAAAGGAGAGAGTGCAGAATGTAGTGTTACAGTCATAGCTAGGGTGCAGAGAAAGATCCACCTAATGCAAGGTAGGTCCATTCAAAAGTCTGACAGCAGTAGGGAAGAAGCTGTTCTTGAGTCGGTTGGTACGTGACCTCAGACTTTTGTATGTTTTTCCCGAGGGAAGAAGGTGGAAGAGAGAATGTCCGGGGTGCATGGGGTCCTTGATTATGCTGTGAATGGGAGGCTGGTTTGCGTGACGGACTGGCTTCATTCATGACCTTTGTCTGGGGTGCGTGGGAAGGGCTGAAAGTGAAGAAAGGATGTGCAGTTTATCTGCACAGTCCTGTAGGTGAAGGGCAGCAGTCACCGTGGCCACTCTCACCAATGGCCTTACGGTGTAAAGAACTCCGAGCAAAGATGGTGTACGATCCCAAGGGAGACAGAAAGTTAAAAGCGGTGAAACAAGAAAGAGCTGTGCGTCTGGGTTCCACTGCCGCACACATTCCAATCCAGGGGCCTGTGTCAGCATGTCCATCCAGGGATAATGAGAACATTATTTTTGAGGACATGGAGTTTAATTTAGATAAATGCAAGATGATGCAGTTTGGTAGATTGAACCAGGGCAGGACTTATTCAGTTAATGGTAGGGCGTTGGGAAGAGTTATAGAACAAAGAGATCGAGGGGTACATGTTCATAGCTCCTTGAATGTGAAGAAGGCATTCAGCATGCTTGGTTTCATTGGTCAGAACATTGAATACAGGAGTTGGGATGGTCTTGTTGAAGTTGTACAAGACATTGGTAAGGCCACACTTGGAATACTGTGCACAGTTCTGGTCACCCTATTATAGAAAGGATATTATTAAACTAGAAAGAGTGCAGAAAAGATTTACTAGGATGCTACCGGGACTTGATGGATTGAGTTATAAGGAGAGGTTGGATAGACTGGGACTTTTTTCTCTGCAGCGTCGAAGGCTGAGGGGTGATCTTATAGAGGTCTATAAAATAATGAGGGGCACAGATCAGCTAGATAGTCAATATCTTTTCCCAAAGGTAGGGGAGTCTAAAACTAGAGGGCATAGGTTTAGGGTGAAAGGGGAGAGATACAAAATGGTCCAGAGGGGCAATTTTTTCACACAGAGGGTGGTGAGTGTCTGGAACAAGCTGCCAGAGGTAGTAGTAGAGGCGTGTACAATTTTGTCTTTTAAAAAGCATTTAGAGAGTTACATGGGTAAGATGGGTATAGAGGGATATGGGCTAAACACGGGCAGTTGGGGCTAGGTTAGGGGTTTAAAAAAGGGGTTGCATTGGACAAGTTGGGCCAAAGAGCCTGTTTCCATGCTGTAAACCTCAATGACTCTATTGACTGTTCGCCATCTCACTATCAGGGATGAGCTGAGTTTTGCCGACCAGGTTCCCCGTGAGGCACACGGACTCTCTGGGTCTGATGGCGAATAGACAGCGAGAGTTGTCTCCGAGATGCCCAGGTGAGGTGCTGCAGTGCCACCACAGGCACCAGGGTGTCACTACAGTGTGACTGGTTTACATAGGAATTTACTATTATCACGAATTATAGATGTTTTTCGTACATCTGGGTCAAATTCTCATTTCCCCCCCACCCCCCGTCCGAGCCGAATACAATCGAGTTGAGCTACTCAGCCAGGACACGAGGAGGGAGATGCCTCAATGTTTGATTCAAGGTGTAATCTTTCCAAATCTCTGTCAGGGTTTCTATATGTATATATCTCTGATCCTGAGCCTCTCTCCTCCCCTAATCCAGGTTGCTCAGTACATCAAGTTTGAAATGCCAGTGTTGCAGAGTTTTATTGTAAAACTGAAGGAAGAGGAAGATCGAGAGGTGAAAAAGTTGACACGCAAGTGAGTTCCTGTCACAGTGGTTAGCACTGCTGCTTCACAGCTCCAGGGACCCAGGTTCAATTCCCGGCTTGGGTCACTTTCTGTGCGGAGTCTGCACATTCTCCGTGCGTGCGTGCGTGCGTGCGCGCGCGCGCGCGCGCGGCGGGGGATGCTCTAACTAACTCAGCAGTTAAGGGGATGCTCTAACTAACTCAGCAGTTAAGGGGGAGCGGAGCGCGGGCTGTTTTCGGGTGGGTGGCTACAAAGGCATTTCATAGATTCTCCCATAGTGCAGAAAGAGGCCATTCAACAACACTGAGCCTGCACTAACTCACCGACAGAGCAGACGGTGGCACAGTGGTTAGCACTGCTGCCTCTCGGCGCCAGGAACCCGGGTTCAATTCCCGGGTTCCCAGGTTCCTGTCTATGCGGAGTCTGCACGTTCTCCCTGTGTCTGCGTGGGTTTCCTCCCACAGTCCGAAAGACGTGCTGGTTAGGTGGATTGGCCGTGCTAAATTCTCCCTCAGTGGAACCCGAACAGGCGCCGGAGTGAGGCGACTGGGGGATTTTCACAGTAACTTCATTGCGGTGTTAATGTCAGCCGACTTGTGACACTAATAAATAAAGTTCAACTTTAAAGTTCCACTCGTGAGCAGTGAACGCAGGTCCTGGCACAGCACTGAGGTCACTCACAGTGGAGCCTGATGCAATGATGTTTCTATTTTCCAGGTATTCAGTTATGCGGGCCATCATCGAGACACGCGTCCAAGAACTGACCGAGTCCTGGGCACAGATCTGAGATCGAGCACAGCTGTCGTCGGACTGACTGTACAGGGTGGACCTGAACAGGCGCCTGTGCCATGAAGCAGAGACTATGCACTTCACCGCTTATCGACTGAGTGGGACATTCATGCACCTTCCAGGCTGTCACCCGTGGAGAAATGTCACCTGGCCAGGGGGCGGGAGCAGGGGCTGGGGGGGTGGACTCTGGAATGGGGTTGCCAACTCTCCTGCATTGCCCCAAGGTTAAAGACGAATCTTGAGATCAGTCTTCTGTACAAAATCTGGGAGAGAGAATCTCAGGAACATCGCCTTCATGTCACCCGTACCCCCGGCATTTTCTTTGAACATTCACAATAACTGCTGAGAAAAGACATTTTGTCAAAGTTTTTCATCTTGCACTCATCAGGACAATCGCAAGTATACCAATGCCAGGGGGGGAAACAAGAATTTATACTGTTTGTAAAGAGGATGTTGATTGGTACAAAGAGAATTGGTACAAGCGTTGTCATGGAGAATGCACCAGTTAATGGTGGCAGACAGTTAACTGCCAAGCATTGTTTGAAATTTAAACCAGGCAGCTTGACTCTGGTCAAGATATTGCCCTGAGGAATGAACCGGCAAATGGCTATCACTTTTTTTTTCATAGCTGAAACAGGTGCAATGTGTATACCTGTCCTTTCTGTCTGCAAAGAACACTCCCTTCTCAGAGAGCATAAAGTTGCTGTTTCCCCTGACATTGGTATTCTTGTGATTGCCCTGATGAGTGCCAGACCAGAAGCTTCAACAAAATGCCTTTCTTCAACAATACTCAAGTTTTTGTACGACCAACTGACTCCTCGCAATTATTGAAAAATACAGGAGTTGAGGGGAGAAAGGGTGAGAGTCGAGAATCCATGAACTGAGTGATAACGGACTCTGGTTGATGTGAAAAGGTGGGGAGCCAAGAGGGGAGACAATGTTGGTCAACATGGCAGGGATGGGGAAGGGGTCATGAGCGAGACCTTTTGGAATACATCCAATCAGAACGGGCAATCCTATTCCTGAACCATCCCAGCATGGACGTCGTGGGCTGAATGGCCTTCATAACTGTTCCTATAATCCGCCCCTGACCACTCCATTTTGCTATTAGGCTACTTTTTAAATCGTTGTGGTAGAACAGACTCGAATGCTCAGGGTGTTTGGATCTCTGGGATTCTCTGAGCAGTGCCATTGGTGCTCAGCTGAGGTGAACCACATCTTGGGAAGCGAATGTCACATGTTTTATTGAAACCCAAAGCACAAGGAAATGAAACTTGGTGGAGAATCCTGTTGGGTAACAGCACGGAATGTGATCTGTGAAATCTGTGCAGCAGTAACCTCGTTGAAGTGAGGGGTATGTGAGCACCGCCAAGTCCTTTTCCAACTGTTTTTCTTTCTTTGCCTTTCCCATTATTCTCTTGATCTTCCCACAGAGCTGCTGTCCTGCCTCTCTGTTAGAAAGTTGCTGATCCAGACAGTTCAACACACAATTCTTTCATGGCGTGCTGTCCTGTGGAGTGAGGCTTTTGAGTGAGAGTCTGTCTAGCCCCTCACAGGATCAGTCAACGCTTCAGTTCTTGCAGAAGATTGAGCGAGTTCTCCCCAGTGTTCTGGCCAATATTTCATTCCAACTAACGTCACTAAAATAGATCATCTGGTCCCTGATCATGTTTCTGTTTCTGGGATCTTGCTGTGTGAAAATTTCCTACTGTGTCTCAGACAATGCAGCAGGAGTGGAAAGTGCTTTGGGAATGTCCTGCTTTGTGAAAGATGCTGTATCAACGGATAGCTTGTTCTTTTTCCCCCCCATTAATGTGACATCTCCAGTTCGGAAATTGATGAAGTTTGTACTATCTACAAGATCCTTAGACAGCACCTTCCAAACCCATGACCACTTCCATCTAGAGGGACAAGGGCAGCAGATACCTGGGAACACCACCACCTGCAAGTCCCCCTCCAAGCCTCTCACCATCCTGACTTGGAAATATATCGCTGTTCCTTCACTGTCGCTGGGTCAAAATCCTGGAATTCCCTCCCTCCCAATAGCATTGTGGGTCAACCCACAGCACATGGACTGCAGCGATTCAAGCAGGCAGCTCATCACCACCTTCTGAAGGGTGACTAGAGATGGGCAATAAAAATGCTGGCCCAGCCAGCGACGCCCATGTCCCACGAATGAATAAAATCAGTATTGCACCCTTGTGAGCAAGTGGGGCGGCCTGGGAAAGCCATGAAGCAGATGGACAATTCCAATCTTGATGTAAATAAGTGTGCAGCAATCAGCCAGGGAGGGTAGGTCAGGTAGGTGACCTGAAACACCTCACACTGGAGCGCTGGTGAACAGTTCTAGGCTACGAGAGCTTGGACACTCCCACTGGTCTCCCTGCTACCTTATGGAGTAGGGACATCCTGCCTCAAGGGAAGAGACTGGTGTTGCTTTATCTACTCTAGCCCCAGGTTGAGCTGAAGGAAATGTAACATTTTTATCTGGCACTTTTCACAATCACACCCTCTCCTCTGTAGTCACTGTTGGAATATGGGAAATACAGCAGCAAATTCACTAATGCACAGCAAGATCCCACATACAGCAACATGCTAATGAGCAGATGATCCATTTTTGTTAGCTGAGGGCTACATCTTGTGCAGGACGTTGACGAGAATAACCCTGCCCTTATTCAAAATGGTGCCGTGAGATTTTTCACTTCCACCCTCCCTGCAGCCCTGAGGTGGGAGAGGACTTGACATCTCATGCGCCAGTGCAGCATTCCCTCAGCGCCGCACCGGGGTGTTGGCTTGATTTTTGTGCTCAACCCTTGGGAGTGGGATTTGAACCTTGTGGCTTGTACATGTGGGAGTTCAAGTGGTGACATGAGAGGGAGGGGCTCGTACAGTGCAGAAGAGGCCCTTCGGCCCATCGAGTCTGCACCGGCACGCGAGAAACACCCAACCTTCCACCTAATCTCATTGACCAGTGCTTGGCCCATAGCCTTGGCGGGGGGGGGGGGGGGGGGGCAACCAGAGACATGGGATCATTCAGTAGTGAGGGATAGGTATGTTAATACGATGCAGAAACGAAAGAACGTGATTGGGGAAATATCTCCCATTTCTCACAATGAGTGGGGTCAGCCCCATGCCACCATGTCTGAATCATTGCTGGCCAGTCTGTCTGCAGTGTAGACAAGAACCATTGTCTACACTGGAAGACAGTATCCCTGGAACTGTGTAGAGGGAGGTCACCCACTTTCCTATCCTCATCTAAACACCAATGGCTCCACCATCTCCAATTCCTCTCCAGCCAGCCTTGCCTCCCTCCTTTCCCCCTGTGTGACTCAGCTCAACACCATTGGGGAGGCGATGGCCTAGTGGTATTACCGCTAGATTCTTAATCCAGAAACCCAGCTAATGTTCTGGGGACCTGGGTTCGAATCCCGCCACGGCAGATGGTGGAATTTGAATTCAATAAAAAATAGTCTGGAATTAAGAATCTACTGATGACCATGAAACCATTGTCGATTGTTGGAAAAACCCATCTGGTTCACAAATGTCCTTCAGGGAAAGAAATCTGTTGTCCTTACCTGGTCTGGCCTACATGTGACTCCAAAGCCACAGCAATGTGGTTGACTCTCAACTGCCCTCAGGCAACTAGGGATGGGCAATAAATGCTGGCCCAGCCAGCGACGCCCATGTCCCACGAATGAATAATTGAGCCCAAATCTGTGAAATAGTCACTTGTAAAACAAAGGGACCCTGGTCTGAGCAGGAAGGTAGAAATCTCCACACGTAGGTTATTACAGAGGGAGGGAAGATGGACTGCGGATGTAGTTGGCTTTTCCAAATTTTATTACGATGGGTTTCACGTGCCATACGGTCGGGAGGTAACGGACAGACAATGTTTCGAACATGGAGATTGATGCAATATTGTAATGCCATGAGCTACATCCTAGGTATGGAAAGCACACTGAAAATGTCCGGTACAGAATCCAGTTGCACTTTTGATGGACAAACTCCAACCTTGGACTTTTGGGAATGAGATGAGGGAATGTGAATGGAATCCCGGTTAGACTTCCGTTTATGGGCTTTCAGAGGAAGTAAATGGTTTGCAACAAAAGCACAGTCTTCATTGGACACACATGTTTACAAACAAAAAGATGTTTCAGGGTTCCCCTTCCTTGGAAAGTTGTGGTATATTTGGCCAGTTAACACCTGGCTCATTGTCCTAATTTCTCTTTCATTGGGCTGGTACAGAGGAAGCATTGCGGAGGAGCACTGTCTGTGAACTTAACAAGGGGGAGGGGTGATTGTATTTGGGGCTGAAAAGTGTGACACAAGCTAAGGGTTCACAACCCAAATGTGGGAGTGAAAAGTGAGTGCTCTTCCCCAATGGAAACAGTACATGGTCCAATCTGCCTCTCCAGATTAGTCATGATGTGGAGATGCCGGCGTTGGACTGGGGTGGGCACAGTAAGAAGTCTCACAACTCCAGGTTACAGTCCAACAGGTTTATTTGACTCACCTGATGAAGGAACGGCGCTCTGAAAGCTCGTGATACCAAATAAACCTGTTGGGAACTTTAACCTGGTGTTGTGAGACTCCTTACTGTGTGCAGATTAGTGACACAGAGGGACTGAGAGGTCAGGACTGACCGAATGAAGCATCCAAACTCCCCACTTTCCCCTTTCCTTCACCAAGTCTCCGCACTTGTCCTTAGTCCCGGGTTGCTGCTGTCTTCCAAGAAACACCATTCTTCTTTTCCCCTTTCATCCACCTGAACTGAGCGCTGAGCTGCTCCCACAGCATCAAGAGCCCATCAGTCTTCTACCTAACTTGAATGAATTGTAAGAAATATATATATTTTTCTGTCGCACTATTTCATCACATACATACATTTGGCTAATTAAAATGTGAGCTATTTTTAAAAAGAAAGATGGAGTTGAATAAAGTCTAACAAATTTGATTTTGTGTGTGGTATTTTCATTTGCTGTGAGTGAAGGTTGGATGTGAAACCACTAGAATTTGACATTGTTTTATTATCTTGAAGACCCTTAATCTAACTTCTCTATCTTCCTTCATTCCCCTTCCAAACAGAGCTCTGAGTTACAGCAGCTATGCATTGTTGATTCCAAGGATCTGTGTGGTATATATTTTATACTGCACAGTATCTTCAGCCGTATTAATAGGGGCATTAAGTCCAAAGAGGTCATGTTGAATTTCTCACGGTGGGAGACTGCAGCCAGTTAGCTAGATAGCTGGTTGGTAGTGGAGAGTAACACCAACAGTATGCGTTCAAATCCTGTACCGGCTAAGGTTATTCATGAAGCTCCACTTTCCCCCACTTACCCTTCATCTGAGGTGTGGTGATCCTGCGGATAAATCACCACCAGTCAGCTCTCCCCCTCAAAGGCAAGAGCACCCTATGCTCAGAAGAACTCGGAGCAGGAGGCAATGGCCTTGTGGTATTAATGCTGGACTATTAATCCAGAAACTCAGCTCATGTTCTGGGGGACCCGGGTTCGAATCCCGCCACGGCAGATGGTGGAATTTGAATTCAATAAAAATAATCTGGAATTAAGAATCTACTGGCGACCATGAAACCATTGTTGGAAAAACCCATCTGGTTCACTAACATCCTTTAGGGAAGGAAATCTGCTGTCCTTACCCGGTCTGGCCCGACATGTGACTCCAGAGCCACAGCATTGTGGTTGACTCTCAACTGCCCTCCCAGGGCAACTAGGGATGGGCAATAAATGCTGGCCCAGCCAGCGACACTCTTGTCCCACAAATGAATAAAAAAGGAGTATGCCATCTGGCTTGATGGCTCCATAAGTGGAGTGTAGCTCTTCCAACCAGCCACCACAAATTCTCACAAATGAGATCTCCTTCAGTGTTCTTGTTGATGAACCTAATAGAAATAATGAATGTACGAACTAGGAGCAGGAGTAGGCCATCTGGCCCCTCGAGCCTGTTCATGGCTGATCTTTTTGTGGACTCAGCTCCACTTACCCGCCCGCTCACCATAACCCTTAATTCCTTTACTGTTCAAAAATCTATCTATCCTTGCCTTAAAAAATTCAATGAGGTAGCCTCACTGGGCAGGGAATCCCACACATTCACAACCCTTTGTGTGAAGAAGTCCCTTGGTCATCTGGGACTATGGCAACTTTACCTTATATATAATATATATATATATTTATGTGTGTATATATATATATATATATATATTAGCAGACTGATCATTTCAACCTGATAATCTTCATTTTGCCAGTCCTGTTTAGGAGAGACACACATCAGTATAGAAATTCATTTACATTTCTAATCATTCCAGTTGCATGGTGTTTAGGCAGAATACGCTGACCTATTCTTCATGGACTGGTCACACATACTGACTGAGGATGAATGATTTCACTTTTTAATACCATTCAACACTCTTTCAATGAGGCAGTGAACACTAACTCCCAGGCGCTGGATGGTTACAGCACAGACTGAGGCCATTCGGTCCATCATGTCTGCACTGGCTCTCTGCAATTCACCTAGTTTCCGCTCTCCTGCCTTTTCCCCATAGCCCTGCAGATAATGAAAGCCATGATGGAACCTGTCTCTGCCACACTCTCAGGCAGTGTGCTCCAGATTCGAACCACTCGCTGTGTGATTCCCCCTGTCCTCATGTCATCGTCCTTCTCCAGCCAGTCAGTTGATATTGGTGTTCTCTGGGTCACCACTCCTTCTGTCAGTGAAGACTGTTCCACCTTATCTATCTCAGGTGACTTTGAAGATCTCCTTTCAACATTCACCAAGGAAAACAGTGCACATCTCTCCTTTCCCCCGCAACTATTCTCGGGAATCTTTTCAAATGTGTTCACCTATCCCGTCAACTCCAGATACAAAACAAAATCTAAAAATCGAAGTTAAAAAATGCGAGAGAGTCTCAGCAGGTCAGGCAGTATCTGTGTAAGAGAGAAACCCAGTTAATAGTTCAGCTTATGGAGATTCGGAGGGTTGTAGGGGCTGGGGGAAATTATAACGATAAGGGAGGGGTGTCGAGACGGGAGGAGGTTGCAGATTTAGGGAGGGATGTCGGGGCTGGAAGGGGTTACAGAGATAGGGAGGGATGTAGAGATTTGAGGAGGTTACAGTTAGAGAGTGGGTGTAAGGGAAGGAGGAGGTTGGAGTGATGGGGAGTGTTGTAAGAGGAGGTTATAGAGATAGGGAGTGTTATAGGAGGAGGTTATAGAGATAGGGAGTGTTGGAGGAGGACGTTATAGAGATAGGGAGGATTGTAGGAGGGGGTTACAGAGATAGGGAGTGTTGTACAAAGAACAAAGAAAATTACAGCACAGGAACAGGCCTTTTGGCCCTCCAAGCCTGCACCGACCATGCTGCCCAACTTAACTAAAACCCTCCTACCCTTCCAGGGACCATATCCCTCTATTCCCATTCTATTCATGTATTTGTCAAAACGCCCCTTAAAAGTCACTACCGTATCTGCTTCCACTGCCTCCTCCGGCACCGAGTTCCAGGCACCCACCACCCTCTGGGTAAAAAGTCTGCCTCGTACATCTCCTTTAAACCTTGCCCCTCGCACCTTAAACCTGTGCCCCCTAGTAATTGACTCTTCCACCCTGAGAAAAAGCTTCTGAAAATCCACTCTGTCCATGCCTCTCATAATCTTGTAGACTTCTATCAGGTCGCCCTTCAACTTCCGTCGTTCCAGTGAGAACAAACTAAGTTTCTCCAATCTCTCCTCATAGCTAATGCCCTCCATTCCAGGCAACATCATGGTAAATCTTTTCTGTTCCAACATGACTTGCCAATTTTTAAACTCAATGCCCCGGCCGATGAAGGCAAGCATGCCGTATGCCTTCTTGGCTACCTTCTCCACCTGCATTGCCACTTTCAGTGACCTGTGTACCTGTACACCCAGATCCCTTTGCCTATCAATACTCTTAAGGGTTCTGCCATTTACTGTATATTTCCTATCTGTATTAGACCTTCCAAAATGCATTACCTCACATTTGTCAGGATTAAACTCCATCTGCCATCTCTCCGCCCAAGTCTCCAACCGATCTATATCCTGCTGTATCCTTTGATGGTCCTCATCGCTATCCGCAAATCCACCAACCTTTGTGTCGTCCACAAACTTACTTATCAAACCAGTAACATTTTCCTCCAAATCATTTATATATATTACAAATAGCAAAGGTCCCAGCACTGATCCCTGAGGAACGCCACTTGTCACAGCCCTCCATTCAGAAACGCACCCTTCCACTGCTACCCTCTGTCTTTTTTGACAGAGATTTTGTATCCACCTTGCCAGCTCACCTCTGATCCCATGCGACTTCACCTTCTGCACCAGTCTGCCATGAGGGGCCTTGTCAGGAGGAGCTTACAGAGATAGGGAGTGTTGTAAGAGGTTACAGAGATAGGGAGTGTGCAAGTTTATTTATTAGTGTCACAAGTAGGCTTACATTAACACTGCAATGAAGTAATTGTGAAAATCCCCTCGTTGCCACACTCTGGCACCTGTTTGGGTACACTAAGAGAATTTAGCATGGCCAATGCACCTAACCAGCATGTCTCTTGCACTGTGGGGGGAAACCGGAGCACCCAGAGGAAACCCACGCAGACACGGGGAGAACGTGCAGACTCCACACAGACAGTGACCCAAGCCGGGAATTGAACCCGGTTCCCTGGCGCTGTGCGGCCATGATGTGGAGATGCCGGCGTTGGATTGGGGTAATCACAGTAAGAAGTCTCACAACGCCAGGTAAAGTCCAACAGGTTTTATTTGGTAGCAAAAGCCACGAGTTTTCGGAGCGCTGCTCCTTTGTCAGTTGAAATCCCGCTCACCGGACGAAGGAGCTGTGAGGCAGCAGTGCTAACCCCCACTGTGCCACCCCAATGGAGATAGGGAGGGGTTGTGGGGACTGGAGGATGTTACAGAGATGGGCAGGGGGTGATGATTCTCTCTCCCTCCTCCAGATGGCAGTGTCCTGGGTGTCAATTTCCCCTGCAGCAGGGCGGGGAGTGCGCATGCTCCGTAATGTATCCATTCTCTGGAGTGTGGCAAAGCTGTAGGAAGAAGTGTGTGTGTTTTCAGACAAAGCCAAGCTGTGTGTGAGGGAGCCAGGGCAGTTTCATCTGTAAGTAATACATTGTGCAAGTGAAACCCTGAAAGAGGGTGGGCAATTTGAGTGCTGTGTGTCTCCTTTTTTGCAGAGTCAGGGCAGTTTTTGCTGCTCTCTCTCTCTGCCCCTGAGAGCTGGCTTCTTCGAAGCAGAATCCATGTACCACAGAGTGTTCCTCATGACTCCCCTGTCAACCTGGAGGACACTGCCTCGCTTTCTGTGTGATCCTGCCACTCTATTCCTGGGGAAGGGAGAGTTTTTGGGACATCACTGCCCTCCTCCCCTTACAAACATTGCTGTGCCAGGGCTTTTCTCTGTGCATGGGGCTTAATGCTCAGTCTGATTTTTATTCACTAGCCTTGGAGCTCTCTGCTGCTGCATCAGGGGCGGTTACCCCCACTGAAAGAAGTGATGCAACTTCTGTAGGTCACTTAACACACAAAGCATTAGAGGTTTAGCCCAGCAGAGATACACTTGGAAAGCTGATTGGTATAGGGAAACTTGAGTTGAACCTGGGCAGGTCCACACTTTTTAATATTTTATTTATTAATGTCACACGTAGGCTTACATTAACGCTGCAATGAAGTTACTGTGAAAATCCCCCAGTCGCCACACTCCGGCGCCTGTTCGGGTACACTGAGGGAGAATTTAGCACGGCCAATCCACCTAACCAGCACATCTTTCGGACTGTGGGAGGAAACCGGAGCACCCGGAGGGAACCCACGCAGACACGGGGAGAACGTGTAAATTCCGCACAGACAGTGACCCAAGCCGGGAATCGAACCTGGGTCCCTGGCGCTGTGAGGCAGCAGTGCTAACCACTGTGCCACCGTGTCACACTTGGAGAACTGCACACCTTTCCGGTCTCCATATTGGAGTACTGGAAGGCCGGATCTGGCACCCATCTGGCAAAGTGGAATAGGCTGGGGTGACCTGGGAGAATTGTTTGGTTAGATGTGGAGGAGATGGAAACATCTTAGTGGAGCAGTCCCACGATATCACACACGTAGGCAGGTGGCTAGTAAATGCATTGGGGAATTCAGGATGCGTATTTAAACAGCACTTTCATTTTCCTGGGATGTTCTTGGGTACAGGCAGTGAAGTATTTCTGAAATGTAGGGGCTGCTGTAACAGCCATCTTAACACCCAGCAAGCTCCCAGAAACAGCAGTCGGACAATGAGCAGATCATCTGTTTTTAGTGGCTGCTTGAGGGGTTAATATTGGCCAGAGCTGCAGAGAGAACACCCATGTTTTTTCAAGGGGTGAGTGCTCAGGGATCTGTGACATTGACTGAAGAGAGCAGACTGGGGCCATGACTGAACGTCTCACCTGGAAGACCTTGCCTCTGACTGAGTCGCACTCCGTCAGTCCCGCACTGGAGTGCCAAGGTCTCAAGTTGCTGGACTGGGAATCTGTCACCCTCTGACCGAGTGAGGGCCCAGAGCTGAGGAAAGGGTAAAGCGAGGATTTCATGTGGCTGGGTGCATTTATAAGCAGCTCAGGCACTTTACCATCCCTATGATACAGAACAACATACAGAGTTGGATATGGAGAGCTGTACGCAGGGGTTGGATAGGAAATTGTATGGAAGATGATGAATTGGGTGAAGATCTCTCCGAGCTGTCATTTTAGTTCAGTCCTGTTGCCAGTCTTTGCTGGAACTTTGGACTCTGGTGTTGTGTGAAGCCTTTCTGTCTTTCCTTTGCAGGTTGCTGTGTCCGACTCTCCTTCATCCTGGCTCTGTTCCGTCTGGATGGTGTTTATCTTTCCAAGGAAGAAGATGAATTTGTGGATAAAATTACCCAGGAGCTGGAATGTTTCCTTTCAAAAACGGGGGACAATCCAAACAAGTGAGTAAGATGAGTGTGAGCGTGAATGTCTGTCTGTGGTTTCGCTGTCTTGTCAGCCCAGTTGCTAGTACACTCATCGTGCTCTCACACACTCCAAGTCACAAGGTTCTGGGTTCGAGTCCCGCTCCGGGACTTGAGTACCAAAACAAAATCAAGGCTGACACTCTTGTGCTTGAGAGAGTTGTGTGTCTTTCAGATGAGACGCCATACCAAGGCTCCAACTGATGTAAAAAATCCCCTTGCACTAACTTCCCGCTGCCTCGGTAAAGCAGCCAGCATAATCAAGGACCCCACGCACCCCGGACATTCTCTCTTCCACCTTCTTCCACCGGGGAAAAGATACAAAAGTCTGAGATCACGTACCAACCGACTCTTCCCTGCTGCTGTCAGACTTTTGAATGGACCTACCTCATAATAAGTTGATTTTTCTCTGCACCCGAGCTATGACTGTAACATTACATTCTGCACTCTCTCGTTTCCTGTTCCCCTCCATACTCTATGAACAGTATGCTTTGTCGAGCATACAAAAAAAACAATACTTTTCACTTTATCCCAATACAAGTGACATAATAAATCAAATCACATGTTAAGTTGATCTTTCTCTGCACCTTAGCTATGACTGAAACACTACATTCTGCATCCTCTCCTTTCCTTCTCCCTTATGTACTCTATGAACGGTATGCTTTGTCTGTATGGTGCATAAGAAACAATACTTTTCACTGTATCCCAATACATGTGACAATAAATCAAACCAATTGAAGAGGCGCAGGGGAGTTCACCCCACTGTCCTGATCAATATTTACCCCGTCACTAAAGCAGATTCTCTGCTCAGAATCTCACTGCTGTTTCAGGGAGTTTGCTGCAGTGTTCCCCCTATTGCAACATGTGAAAAGTAGTGTCTGTGTAGACGCAGTCTTCACTGAGAGAGAGGATGTTACTGGTCGCAGCGAGGGGATGAGAAACAAGACAGCTGGGACATGTGCTGTGTGTACCTTGACTGGAAAAGCAAATAGCTGCGAGGGGGAGTTGCCCTCTTTCTCTCCCTCTCTCACACACACTCCATTTTGGGCTGTGCTCTCAGTTCTGTCCAGGAACACAGGAACAGGCCCTTCGGCCCTCTAATCCTGCACCGACCATGCTGCCCGACTGAACTAAAGCCCCCTACCCTTCCGGGGACCATATCCCTCTATTCCCATCCTATTCATGTATTTGTCAAGATGCCCCTTAAAAGTCATTATCGTATCCGCTTCCACTACCTCCCCCGGCACCGAGTTCCAGGCACCCACCACCCTCTGTGTAAAAAAAACTTGCCTCGTACATCTCCTTTAAACTGTGCCCCTCGCACCTTAAACCTGTGCCCCCGAGTAATTGACTCTTCCACCCTGGGAAAAAGCTTCTGACTATCCACTCTGTCCATGCCTCTCATAATCTTGTAGACTTCTATCAGGTCGCCCCTCAACCTCCGTCGTTCCAGTGAGAACAAACCAAGTTTCTCCAACCTCTCCTCATAGCTAATGTCCTCCATACCAGGCAACATCCTGGTAAATCTTTTCTGCGCTCTCTCCAAAGCCTCCACATCCTTCTGGTAGTGTGGCGACCAGAATTGAACACTCTATTCCAAGTGTGGCCTAACTAAGGTTCTATAAAGCTGTAACATGACTTGTCAATTTTTAAACTCAATGCCCCGGCCAATGGAGGCAAGCATGCCGTATGCCTTCTTGACTACCTTCTCCACCTGCATTGACACTTTCAGTGACCTGTGTACCTGTACACTGTACCGCTGATATTGAAGGGACAGTGAGAAGGCAAGTTGTTGTTTGTTGCTCACTGTGATCTTCCTCTGTCCCGCCTGCAGGGTCCTGCTCTTCCCGCCACTGCCCAGCCGTTTGAGGTATCTAATCCATCGGATTGTGGAGAACTTTGACCCACTGGACAGCTTCTCGGTGGGAGAGGGAGCTGGCCGCCAGACCGCGGTGTGCCTGGCTGGCAAGAGGTGAGTCTGTGAGGCTGAGGGGGGGATGTTGGCCCTGTCAGTTCATGCGGCCTCACCGTGGTAACGGTGCAGATTCTGATCAGCAACAAGAGTCATCGCACCAGCGAACGCCGCCAACATCACCATGTGGAGTTCAGGGTGTCAGATGAATGCAGGAGAGGGAGTTGGGGGGAGGAATTGGTGGATGGGCTTGACAGTGCTTTGAAACAAGCCTGTGACCAAGGCCGCCTTTCAATCATTAGTAAGTAGTCTCACAACACCAGGTTAAAGTCCAACAGATTTATTTGGTAGCACGAGCTTTCGGAGCACTGCTCCTTCATCAGGTGAGTGCAGGATTTGTTTCACAAACAGGGCATATATAGACACAAACTCAATTACAAGATAATGGTTGGAATGCGAGTCTTAACAGGTACAGACAATGTGAGTGGCGAGAGGGTTAAGCACAGGTTAAAGAGATGTGTATTGTCTCCAGACAGGACAGTTAGTGAGATTTTGCAAGCCCAGGCAAGTCGTGGGGGTTACAGATAGTGTGACATGAACCCAAGATCCCGGTTGAGGCCGTCCTCATGTGTGTGGAACTTGTCTATCAGTCTCTGCTCAGTGACTCTGCGCCATCGTGTGTTGTGAAGGCCGCCTTGGAGAACGCTTACCCGAAGATCAGAGGCTGAATGCCCTTGGCTCAATCATTCACCTGGGCTCCAACATACACAATCTGACGGTGGCTGCAAGTTCAAACTTTCCTTTTGTCCTTTTTTTTGTAACACAGAGTACCTCATTACAAAACGAGTGGCACAGTGGTTAGCACTGCTGCCTCTCAGCGCCAGGGACTCGGGTTCAATTCCGGGCTTGGGTCACTGTCTGTGTGGAGTTTGCACATTCTGTCCCTGTCTCCGGGTGCTCCAGTTGCCTCCCACAGTCCAAAGATGTGCGGGTTAGGTGGATTGGTCATGCTAAATTGCCCCTTAGTGTCAGGGGGATTAGCAGGATAAATATGTGGGATTACAGGAATAGAACCTGGGTGGGATTGTTGTCGGTGCAGACTCGATGGGTCGAATGGCCTCTTTCTGTACTGAAAGGACTCTGTGATACCTGGAATGGTCACTCCTGGTGTTTACAGACTGATACTTATCAGCACAATGTTGATGCACAGAAACAGGCCATTCGGCCCAGTGGGCCTGTTCCAGCTCTTTGCTTGTGCTGTCCAATTAACCTCACCATCCTGCAGTTGTCCCCACTTGGGAAGGGACTGAGGGAATCATTGCATTTGTGTATGAACCCAGTTGACTGTGAGAGGAACTGGGAGAGTCTGTCGCTTTACTGTCCTGTACATAAACCTGCTCAGACGGACATCTGACTCACTCTTCACCAACATACAATTGTGGGAGCAACCAGACTGGAATAAGGAGTTGATTTGGATCAGCCAGGGGCTGGATGATTGTGCATGAGCTGATAAGAATGCTGGAAGTCTGCAGATGTGTGGATAATTGTAGCATGTAGTGCAGTCAAACCTCACGTGTTATAGAAGACCCATCCCCAGTTCCTCCCATCTCCATATTGTGGTCATCGTGCTCTCCCTCTCTCTCAGACTGATGGATTCAAAGGATGGATCTGAGGGGAGGCGATGGCCTTGTGGTATTATCGCTAGACTATTAATCCAGCAACTCAGCTCATGTTCTCGGGACCCGGGTTCGAATCTCGCCACGACAGATGGTGGAATTTGAATTCAATTTTTAAAAATCTGGAATTAAGAATCTACTGATGACCATGAATCCATTGTCGATTGTCCGAAAAACCCATCTAGTTCACTGATGTCCTTTAGGGAAGGAAATCTGCCGTCCTTACCTGGTCTGGCCTACATGTGACTCCAGAGCCACAGCAATGTGGTTGACTCTCAACTGCCCTCCAAGGGCAACTAGGGATGGGCAATAAATGCTGGCCAGCCAGCGATGCCCATGTCCCATGAATGAATTTTAAAAAGTGATTTTTTAAAAATGTTTTCATGGGACATGGGTGTCGCTGGCTGGGCCAGCATTTATTGCCCATCCCTAGTTGCCCGAGGGCAGTTGAGAGTCAACCACATTGCTGTGGCTCTGGAGTGACATGTAGGCCAGACCAGGTAAGGACGGCAGATTTCCTTCCCTAAAGGACATTAGTGAACCAGATGGGTTTTTACAATCACTGATAGTCTAATGGTCACCATACTGAGACTAAAGTTACATTGCAGGTTTATCCATTTGGTGAGTTTTAAACCCAGAGCATTACCCTGGATCTCTGGAATACCTGTCCAGTGACAATACCACTGCCTTCCCTATTGAACTGGCAGAAGCTTGAGCCATCTGTTTGGCTGTTAGAAACTAGTTGTCTGAAATCTGAGCTCATCCAAATTTCTCCTGACCATGTCTTAATGTGCAGCAAGTCCAGTTTGCTTCACACCCTTGTTTTCTCTGCCGACACTGACTTCCAGTCAAACAACAGCCTGGTTGTAAAATTCTCATCCTTATTCCAAACCCTTCCCCATCTCTGTAATCTCGGAGATTATCTGTTCTCCTTTCATACCGATGCCTTGAGCATTCCCAATTATAACGGCTGCATCACTGGTGGCCATGCCTTCAGTTGCTGAGGCCCTAACATCTGGAATTCCGTCCCTACATCTCTCTGCCTCGCTGCCTATCTCCTCCTCGAGGTCTTTGACCAGCATATAATCACCTGGCTTGAAATCAAATTCAAAGAATCTATCGAATCCCTACAATGCAGAAGGAGGCCATTTTGGCCCATCGAGTCTGCACCGACTCTCCGACACAGCATCCCACTCAGGCCCTATCCTCGTAATCCCACATATTTACCCCACTGATCCCCCTAACCTACACATCTTGGGACACTAAGGAGCAATTTACCATGGCCAATCCACCCAACCTTGGAGTGTGGGAGGAAACCGGAGCATCTGGAGGAAACCCACGCAGACACGGGGAGAATGTGCAAATTCCCACAGACACTCGCCCAAGGCTGGAATCAAACCTGGGTCCCTGGCGCCATGAAGCAACAGTGCTAACCACTGTGCCGGTGGCATTATGCACCACCCTGTCATACTTTGTTTAAAAATGCATCTCTGAAACACTTTGGTACATTTTGAGGTGCTGCATTGTTTTTTGAGGTGCTGGCCCTGACCTTTATTTGCCCTCTCTACAAGACATTGGTAAGGCCACACTTGGAATACTGTGTACAGTTCTGGTCATCCTATTATAGAAAGGATATTATTAAACTAGAAAGAGTGCAGAAAAGATTTACTAGGATGCTACTGGGACTTGATGGTTTGAGTTATAAGGAGAGGCTGGATAGACTGGGACTTTTTTCTCTGGAGCGTCGAAGGCTGAGGGGTGATCTTATAGAGGTCTATAAAATAATGAGGGGCACAGATCAGCGAGATAGTCAATATCTTTTCCCAAAGGTAGGGGAGTCTAAAACTAGAGGGCATAGGTTTAAGGTGAGAGGGGAGAGATACAAAAGGGTCCAGAGGGGCAATTTTTTCTCACAGAGGGTGATGAGTGTCTGGAACAAGCTGCCAGAGGTAGTAGTAGAGGAGGGTACAATTTTGTCTTTTAAAAAGCATTTAGACAGTTACATGGGTACGATGGGTATAGAGGGATATGGGCCAAATGTGGGCAATTGGGACTAGAACAAAGAAAATTACAGCACAGGAACAGGCCCTTCGGCCCTCCAAGCCTGCACTGACCATGCTGCCCGACTGAACTAAAACCCCCTACCCTTCCAGGGACCGTATCCCTCCATTCCCATCCTATTCATGTATTTGTCCAGATGCCCCTTAAAACTCACTATCGTATCTGCTTCCACTACCTGCCCCGACAGCGAGTTCCAGGCACCCACCATCCTCTGTGTAAAAAAAAAACTTGCCTCGTACATCTCTTTTAGACCATAAACCTGTGCCCCCTAGTAATTGACTCTTCCACCCTGGGAAAAAGCTTCTGACTATCCACTCTGTCCATGCCTCTCATAATCTTGTAGACTTCTACCAGGTCGCCCCACAACTAGCTTAGGGGTTAAAAAAAGGGGTGGCATGGACAAGTTGGGCCGAAGGGCCTGTTTCCATGCTGTAAACCTCTGACTCTGACAGATTCTGCTCCAGCATCCTTCGCGAGCACAGCCAAGACTGACAGATCATTCCAGGGAGGTCAGGTGGAACTGGAGCCCAGTAAAGGCCTTGATAGTTTGTAACTGACTGTTTTTTAATTCCAGATTATCTCCGCCTCTGGAAGGGAATCGCAGCAGTAATCATTCTCAAAGTCACCGGACAGACCCGAACAGCAATGATAAGCAGACGGAGGCGTTTAGACCGTTTCCTGATGGGGCCTCAAGATACCAAAAGCTGCCTCCTGGCAACAGCAAGTTCAGGAACAGGCCCGACAAAGCCTACTACACTGCCAGGGCCCACTGTCAAAACAGTGGCAAGAACAGGAGAGACGCCAGGTTCCATTCCCGAGGGGAAGCGGAGGACAGCGGCAGCAGGATGAGGGATGGAAGAAGAGAGCCAGGAGACGGGAGGAGCGATTGCATCGACTTGCCCGTGGAAAAGGAGCAAGTGGAGAGTGGGCAGCTTTCTCAAGAGACCTCTCCACTCTCTGCACTTCCCAGAGGAAAAGCGACTGGGACTGAGGAAGACAAGAAACCCAACATCTCCGACCTGCAGAGAACAGAGTGTGAAGGTGACTTCCAGAAGGAGCAGCCAAGTGAAGACTCAGCAGCTGATGATATTTTGGATGGAAGTTCCCGGGAATCCGAGGCCCAGCGAGATCCACAGTCAGAGGAAGAGACCCAATTCTCATCCACTGACAAGAGAGCAGCACAGGATGCATCCCAATTGGACGGCGAGGGAAATCTGTCGGAAAACGTTACACCGTTGGTGGATCTTGCCGAGGGTGTGATTGGAGACCACCTCGTACATCATGGGCGTCAGTCACCCCCGCACACCTCGAAGATAACGGAAGCCCCCGGCACCAGCCCAAGAGCGGACAGTCATCTTCGGTCTGAGGACAACGACGCTGTCCTCAATGAGGAGCGGTCGCTGACGGGCGGCTCTGAGAACCTGGCCAGCGTCCCAGAGGGTCAGCACAGAGTGAGCGAGGAGCACAGTGAGAGCCACTGCCCTGACAATATAACAAACACTGGAGCAGACACAGCAGAAGCAGAACAAGGTGCGGTCAGAGTGGACACGGAACACACTGAAACAAAAACTCCTGGAGCTGCCTCGACAAACTTACTCAAAGAGGTAAGAAAATGGTTGGAGTTGTATTAACAGATACCTCATGTGCAAGCACAATGGGAAATGGAACATTGAAGTTATGAAGAGAGGTTGGGTAGGCTTGGGTTGTTTTGGTTGGAGCAGAGAAGACTGAGGGGTGACCTGATCGATGTGTACAAGATTATGAGGGACATGGACAGAGTGGATAAGGAGCAGCTGTTCCCCTGAGTTGACGGGTCACTCACGAGGGGATATAGGTTCAAGGTGAGGGGCAGGAGGTTTAGGGAGGGTTGTGAGGAAAGGGAGGGTGGTGACAGTCTGGAAAAGTTTAAAGTTTATTCATTAGTGTCACACATAGGCTTACATTAACAGGGCGGCATGGTGGCAGAGTGGTTAACACTGCTGCCCCACAGCGCCAGGGACCCGGGTTCGATTCCCGGCTTGGGTCACTGTCTGTGCGGAGTCTGCACGCTCTCCCCGTGTCTGCGTGGGTTCCCTCCGGGTGCTCCGGTTTCCTCCCATAGTCCAAAGATGTGCGGGTTCGGTGGATTGGCCGTGCTAAATTGCCCCTTAGTGTCAGGGGGGCTAGCTAGGGTAAATGCATGGGGTTATGGGGATAGGGCCTGGATGGGATTGTTGTCAGTGCAGACTCGATGGGCTGAATGGCCTCCTTCTGCACTGTCGGGATCCTACGAAGACTGCAATGTAGTTACTGTGAGAATCCCCCAGTCGCCACACTCCGGCGCCTGTTCGGGTACACTGAGGGAGAATTTAGCATGGCCCAATGCACCTAACCTTTGGACTGTGGAAGGAAACTGGAGTACCCGGAGGAAACCCACGCAGTCATGGGGAGAACGTGCAGGCCCAGCGCAGACAGTGAGCCAAGGCTGAGAATTGAACCCAGGTCCCGGGCACTGTGAGGCAGGAATGCTAACTGCTGTGCCACCAATGCGCTGCCTGGGAGGGTGGCAGAGGCGGGTTGCCTCGCATCCTTTAAAAAGTACCTGGATAAGCCCTTGGCATAGCCTAACATTCAAGGCTATAGGTCAAGTGCTGGCAGATGGGATTAGGTGAGAGGTCAGGTGTTTCTCACGTGTCAGTGCAGACTCGATGGGCGGAAGGGCCTCTTCTGCACTGTATGATTCTGTGACACATCAGCACACTTGCAAAGAACACAAAGGACAGAACCATTGATATACCCGACAATCTGCTCCTCGCAATTTTCTTTTGAACAGAGTTCATTGAATTGTGATTGGTGTTTTGGAATGGATAAATGAAGTGAATTGCTTGGCCTTTAAGGCCATGCCATGGGTGGCACAGTGGGTCAGCACTGCTGCCTCACAGCTCCAGGGACCTGGGTTCAATTCCCGGCTTGGGTCACTGTGCGGAGTCTGCACGCTCTCCCCGTGTCTGCGTGGGTTCCTCCAGGTGCTCCGGTTTCCTCCCACGCCCCAAAGACGTGCGGGTTAGGTGCATTGGCCATGCTAAATTAACCCTTAGTGACCCGGGTGGCACAAATATGTGAGGTTATGGGGATAGGCTCTGGGTGGGATTGTTGTCGGTGCACACTCGATGGGCTGAAAGGCCTCCTTCTGCACTGTGGGGATTCTATGCCTACTTGCTGTGAATGAATGAAAGATCCTGTGTTGCTGTGAGTGCTGTTTAAGTGTTTTTTTCGCTTGGTCGCGATGTCTAAACCTGCTCTCTGGTGGTTGCAGCTTTCCGCTTGCCTTGGGGAGATGAGTATCAGTATTGAAGACCCTCAGTCTGATTACTCCAGCTATCTGGCAGGGGAGGACCCAGCAGCTCACCTGGAGTTTGGACACATCATTGAAATCTATGACTTCCCAGCCCAGCTGAAAACGGAAGACATACACGAGGCCTTTGCCAGTTTCCAGTAAGTGTCTAGATTTCCTACCGAGTCTCCTCTGCCTGGAAGCTCCTGTTTCCGCCGGTGTAGGACAGGATGGCTCCATGGCAGGACGATTGCAAGCTGTGGGTTTAGTGAGGCCTTCAGATCTTAGCAAACCACAAGATTGTGGTTGAAGATGAAAACATGGCCTATTCTGTACTGGAACAAGTCTCTCTCCCTCTCCTTCCCCCTTCTCACAGGAGAGGAACACTAATGTCATTTGTGTTAAGATTGGAATTATAAAATTGATTTAGTGGACATTTTTTTTCATTCTTGTGGGTATTGCCTGCATATTTATTGCCCATCCTTAATTGCCCCTTGAAAAGGTGGTGGTGAGCTGTCTTCATGAACCTGCTACATTCCATGTGATGTAGGTACACCCACAGTGCTGTTGGGGAGGGAGTTCCAGGATTTTGACCCAGCGAAGGAACAGCCGATATATTTCCAAGTCAGGATGGTGAGTGGCTTGGAGGGGAACTTGCAGGTGGTGGTGTTCCCATGTATCTGCTGCCCTTGGCCTTCTAGATGGAAATGGTTGTGGGTTTGGAAGGTGCTGTTTAAGGATCTTTGGTGAATTGCTGCAATGCATCTTGTACACACTGCTGCTACTGAGTGTCGGTGGTGGAGGGAGTGAATGTTTGTAGATGTGGTGCCAATCAAGCGGGGCTGCTTTGTCCTGGATGGTGTCGAGCTTCTTGAGTGTTGTTGGAGCTGCACCCATCCAGGCAAGTGGAGAGTGTTCCATCACACTCCTGACTTTGATGGTGCATCGACTTTGTTCGACTGGAGCAGGACTGAGGGAGAGATTCTTAGCAGGAGTGCTGAGGGTAAGCAAAGTACTGATTTATTTATTTAATTGTATTCCTTGTTTGTTTCGCGGGCTTTTTTCAAGGTTTTAAATTAAAGGAACTGAGGTCAGCTGAAGGGGATTCTGGTAGGTTGAGTTCTTAGTATAAAAGTCAGTTACCTGGGGGCTTCGACCTCTTTGTTCGACTGGAGCATAAAAAGCCGGCCGCACTATACAGCGGGCAGCGTCGGGAGCGGGCAGTGGAGTGTGTGGGAAGCAGAGTGTGAGCTTTAAGGGCTTTGGCTCACAGGGCTTAGGCTGAAAGGGCGAGGCAAGGTAAGTTATTTTTATCCAAACCTGTATCGGATAAGGGTAGCTATGAGCGATAGGCCAGTTCAGTGCTTCCAGTGTGGGATGTGGGAGTTCCTGGAAACACCTAGCCTCCCAGAGGTTCACATTTGTGCCAGGTGCGTGGAACTGCAGCTCCTGAGGGACCGCGTCACGGAACTGGAGCTGCAGATTGCTGACCTTGGTCTAGTCAGGGAGAATGAGAGAATAATTGACATGAGTTATAGGCAACTAGTTACACCGGGGCATCGGGAGGAAGACACGTGGGTCACAGTTAGGAGGAGTAAAGGTCAGAAGGGTAAAGTACCAGGGAGTATTCCAGTGGCTGTCTCTCATAATAGGAAGGGCTCGGCGACAGGTGTGAGGGGGAGGGGAGTGAGCAATTAGAGGAGGGGTCACCTGTGGTTGTCCCACTCCAAAACAAGTATAATTGTTTTGGATAGTGTGGAGGAGGATGACTCTCCAGGGGTAAGCCACAGTGACCAGGTCACTGGCACAGAGTCAGGCTCTGTGGCCCAGAAAGGAAAGAGAGGGGTTAGGAGAGCAATAGTGGTGGGGGATGCGTCGGTTAGAGGCACGGACAGGCGATTCTGTGGGTGCGAACGGGACTCCAGGATGGTAGTCTGCCTACCTGGTGCTGGGGTCATGGATGTCTCCGAGCGGATAGGAGGCATATTAAAAGGGGAAGATAAAGAAACGGATGTCATTGTACACATTGGTGCAAATGACGTAGATAGGAAGAGCAGGGGGATCCTACGAGAGCAATTCAGGGAGTTGGGAAATAGGCTAAAAAGTAGGGCCTCCAGGGTGGCAATCTCTGGGCTGCTCCCAATACCTAGGGCCAGTGAGGCTAGGAATAGGGAGTTAGTAAAATTGAATGCTTGGCTAAAGGACTGGTCCAGGAGGGAGGGCTTAATTTTCCTAGATCAATGGGAAGTTTTTAGGAGAGGATGGCACCTGTACAAGAAGGACGGGTCACAACTAAGTTGGAAGGGCACGAATATCCTGGCTGGGAGTTTTGCTAGTGCAGTTCGGGGGGGTTTAAACTAGTATGGCAGGGGGGAGGGGATCAAAATATTAGGTCTACAAGTGTAGAGGCTGGGGACGAGCTTGGGGCTGGGACAAGGCTGGCAAAGAAGAAGAGCACTCTGGGGGAGGATGACCTCACTGGGCCTGGAGGTCTGGAGTGCTTATACTTCAATGCAAGGAGCGTAGCAGGTAAGACAGATGAACTTAGGGCCTTAATGCTCACGAGGAATTTGGATGTGGTTGCGGTGACAGAGACTTGGTTGAAAGAGGGACAGGACTGGCAGCTGAATATTCCGGGGTACAAGTGTTTTAGGCGAGACAGAGGAGGAGCCAAAAGAGGTGGGGGAGTAGCAGTATTAGTTGGAGAGCATATTACAGCGGTGCAGAGGGAGGACAATTCAGAGGGGTCGTGTAACGAATCACTCTGGGTGGAGCTTAGAAACAGGAAGGGCGCAGTCACTATGTTGGGGGTGTACTACAGGCCCCCCAACAGCCCAAGGGAAGTGGAAGAACGGATATGTCAGGAGATACTGGATAGGTGCAGGAAAAATAGGGTTGTTGTTGTGGGAGACTTCAATTTCCCTGGTATAGACTGGAAATCGCTGAGAGCAGGGACTCTGAATGGGGAGGAATTTGTAAAATGCGTACAGGAGGGTTCTTTGGAACAATATGTAGATAGCCCGACGAGAGAGGGGGCTATACTGGACCTCGTACTGGGGAATGAGCCCGGTCAGGTCTTCAAAGCTTCGGTAGGGGAACATGTGGCAAATAGTGACCACAATTCTGTTAGCTTTAGGATAGTGATGGAAAAGGATGAGTGGTGTCCCAAGGGTAAGGTGTTGGATTGGGGGAAGGCTAACTTTAGTGGGATTAGGCAGAAATTGGCAGCTCTTGATTGGGAGAGGCTGTTTGAGGGTAAATCCACATCTGGCATGTGGGAGTCTTTTAAGGAACAGTTGTTAGGGCGACAGGACAGGCATGTGCCTGTTAAAAAGAAGGATAGGAAGGGTAGGATTTGAGAACCGTGGATAACCAGGGAAATTGAGGGACTGGTCAAAAAGAAAAGAGAGGCGTATGGTAGGTCCAGGCAGCTAAAAACGGAGGGAGCTCTGGAGGAGTACAAAGAAAGTAGGAAAGAACTCAAACGGGGAATTAGAAGAGCAAAAAGGGGTCACGAAATGTTCTTGGCAGACAGGATTAAGGAGAATCCCAAGGCATTTTATTCATACGTTAGGAACAAAAGGGTTGTCAGGGAAAAAATCGGACCTCTCAGGGACAAAAGTGGGGAATTATGCTTGGAGCCCAAAGAAGTAGGGGAGATCCTAAATGAATACTTTGCGTCGGTATTCACAAAGGAGAGGGATGTGTTGACTGGGAGTGTCTCGGAGGGGAGTGTTGAACCGTTGGAGAAAATCTCCATTACAAAGGAGGAAGTGTTAGGTTTGTTAGAGAATTTAAAGACTGACAAATCCCCAGGGCCTGATGGAATCTATCCACGGCTGCTCAGGGAGACGAGAGATGAAATCGCTGGGCCTCTGACGCAAATCTTTGTCTCGTCACTGGACGCAGGTGAAGTCCCAGAGGATTGGAGGATAGCTAATGTGGTCCCGTTATTTAAGAAGGGTAGGAAGGATAACCCGGGTAATTATAGGCTGGTGAGCTTGACGTCCGTGGTGGGGAAGTTGTTGGAGAAGATTCTTAGAGATAGGATGTATGCGCATTTAGAAAGGAATAAACTCATTAACGATTGTCAGCATGGTTTTGTGAGAGGGAGGTATTGCCTCACTAACCTGGTGGAGTTTTTTGAAGAAGTGACCAGAATGGTTGACGAGGGAAGGGCCGTGGATGTCGTCTATATGGACTTTAGTAAAGCGTTTGACAAAGTCCCTCATGGTAGGCTGGTGAAAAAGGTTGGATCTCCTGGGATAAAGGGGGAGGTGGCTAGATGGGTGGAGAACTGGCTTGGTCACAGAAGACAGAGGATGGTAGTGGAAGGGTCTTTTTCCGGCTGGAGGCCTGTGACTAGTGGTGTTCCGCAGGGCTCTGTATTGGGACCTCTGCTGTTTGTGATTTATATAAATGATCTGGAAGAAGGTGTAACTGGGGTGATCAGTAAGTTTGCGGACGACACAAAATTGGCAGGACTTGCAGATAGTGAGGAGCATTGTCAGAAGCTACAGAAGGATATAGATAGGCTGGAAATTTGGGCAAAGAAATGGCAGATGGAGTTCAATCCTGATAAATGCGAAGTGATGCATTTTGGTAGAAATAACGTAGGGAGGAGCTATACGATAAATGGCAGAACCATAAAGGGTGTAGATACGCAGAGGGACCTGGGTGTGCAAGTCCACAGATCCTTGAAAGTGACGTCACAGGTGGAGAAGGTGGTGAAGAAGGCATATGGCATGCTTGCCTTTATAGGACGGTGTGGAGATGCCGGCGTTGGACTGGGGTAAACACACTAAGAAGTTTAACAACACCAGGTTAAAGTCCAACAGGTTTATTTGGTAGCAAAAGCCACACAAGCTTTCGGAGCTCTAAGCCCCTTCTTCAGGTGAGTGGGAATTCTGTTCACAAACAGAGCTTATAAAGACACAGGCTCAATTTACATGAATAATGGTTGGAATGCAAATACTTACAACTAATCAAGTCTTTAAGAGACGAAACAATGTGAGTGGAGAGAGCATCAAGACAGGCTAAAAAGATGTGTATTGTCTCCAGACAAGACAGCCAGTGAAACTCTGCAGGTCCACGCAACTGTGGGAGTTACAAATAGTGTGACATGAACCCAATATCCCGGTTGAGGCCGTCCTCGTGTGTGCGGAACTTGGCTATCAGTTTCTGCTCAGCGACTCTGCGCTGTCGTGTGTCGCGAAGGCCGCCTTGGAGAACGCTTACCAGAATATCAGAGGCCGAATGCCCGTGACCGCTGAAGTGCTCCCCAACAGGAAGAGAACAGTCTTGCCTGGTGATTGTCGAGCGGTGTTCATTCATCCGTTGTCGCAGCGTCTGCATAGTTTCCCCAATGTACCACGCCTCGGGACATCCTTTCTTGCAACGCTGCAAGAAAGGATGTCCTGAGGCATGGTACATTGGGGAAACCATGCAGACGCTGCGACAACGGATGAATGAACACCGCTCGACAATCACCAGGCAAGACTGTTCTCTTCCTGTTGGGGAGCACTTCAGCGGTCATGGGCATTCGGCCTCTGATATTCGGGTAAGCGTTCTCCAAGGCGGCCTTCGCGACACATGACAGCGCAGAGTCGCTGAGCAGAAACTGATAGCCAAGTTCCGTACACACGAGGACGGCCTCAACCGGGATATTGGGTTCATGTCACACTATTTGTAACTCCCACAGTTGCGTGGACCTGCAGAGTTTCACTGGCTGTCTTGTCTGGAGACAATACACATCCTTTTAGCCTGTCTTGATGCTCTCTCCACTCACATTGTTTCGTCTCTTAAAGACTTGATTAGTTGTAAGTATTTGCATTCCAACCATTATTCATGTAAATTGAGTCTGTGTCTTTATAAGCTCTGTTTGTGAACAGAATTCCCACTCACCTGAAGAAGGGGCTAAGAGCTCCGAAAGCTTGTGTGGCTTTTGCTACCAAATAAACCTGTTGGACTTTAACCTGGTGTTGTTAAACTTCTTACTTTATAGGACGGGGCATAGAGTATAAAAGTTGGGATCTGATGTTGAAGATGTATAGAACGTTGGTTCGGCCGCATCTGGAATACTGCGTCCAGTTCTGGTCGCCACACTACCAGCAGGACGTGGAGGCTTTGGAGAGAGTACAGAGGAGGTTTACCAGGATGTTACCTGGTATGGAGGGGCTTAGTTATGAGGAGAGATTGGGTAAACTGGGGTTGTTCTCCCTGGAAAGACGGAGGATGAGGGGAGACTTAATAGAGGTGTATAAAATTATGAAAGGCATAGATAGGGTGAACGGTGGGAAGCTTTTCCCCAGGTCGGTGGTGACGTTCACGAAGGGTCATAGGTTCAAGGTGAGGGGGGGGAGGTTTAACACAGATATCAGACGGACATATTTTACACAGAGGGTGGTGGGGGCCTGGAATGCGCTGCCAGGCAAGGTGGTGGAGGCGGACACACTGGGAACGTTTAAGACTTATCTAGACAGCCATATGAACAGAGTGGGAATGGAGGGATACAAAAGAATGGTCTAGTTTGGACCAGGGAGCGGCGCGGGCTTGGAGGGCCGAAGGGCCTGTTCCTGTGCTGTATTGTTCTTTGTTCTTTGACTTTAGGGAGTCAGGAGGTGAGCGCACTTACTTAAACACATCTTGAAAACTAAATGTTACGCTTGTTATGAGCTAAGCTGAAATTATAAATGTGATTAATGCGAAGCTCAACATGTCCCATGAATGAATTTTTAAAAAAGAGGTATCTTTAGATCAGTGCTTTCCAAACTTGCACTGAGACTTGAGCAGGTTACTGAGAATGTCAGTCCTATGTTCCTCGGAATGCTGCACTTTCTGGAGATATGTGAGGCAGAGGATACAGATGCTCTCCATAGCTGGTTAGTTTTCTTGGTAAGAAGTTTAACAACACCAGGTTAAAGTCCAACAGGTTTATTTGGTAGCAAAAGCCACACAAGCTTTCGGAGCTGCAAGCCCCTTCTTCAGGTGGGGGGGCTTGCAGCTCCGAAAGCTTGTGTGGCTTTTGCTACCAAATAAACCTGTTGGACTTTAACCTGGTGTTGTTAAACTTCTTACTGTGTTTACCCCAGTCCAACGCCGGCATCTCCACATCATAGTTTTCTTGGAACAGGTCGCTAGCCAGAAGCCTGAGGCTGTAACATAAGGGGCACAACTCCACAGGTGGCACAGTGGTTAGCACTGCTGCCTCACAGTGCCAGGGACCCGGGTTCGATTCCCAGCCTCGGGGTCACTGTCTGTGCGGAGTCTGCATGTTCTCCCCGTGCCTGCGAGGGTTTCCTGCGGGAGCTCCGGTTTCCTCCCACACTCCAAAGATGTGCGGGTTAGGTTGATTGGCCATGCTGGATTGCCCCTTAGTGTCAAGCTAGGGTAAATGCATGGGGTTACGGGGATAGGGCCTGGTTGGGACTGTTGTCGGGGCAGGCTCGATGGGCCGAATGGCCTCCTCTTCTGCACTGTAGGGACTCTACAATTCATTGCCCCAACCAGTGGCTTGGAGGGAAGTACAGGTTAATAACCAATCTGTTGGGCCATGTTCTAAACACACCTACCTTCAAGTCCTGGAGTGGGACTGGAATGATGTGGAGATGCCGGCGTTGGACTGGGGTGAGCACAGTAAGAAGTCTCACAACACCAGGTTAAAGTCCAACAGGTTTATTTGGTAGCAAATACCATAAGCTTTCGGAGCAATGCTCCTTCGTCCATCTGACGAAGGAGCATTGCTCCGAAAGCTTATGGTATTTGCTTCCAAATAAACCTGTTGGACTTTAACCTGGTGTTGTGAGACTTCTTACTGTGGGACTGAAACCCAGACCTTCTGCCTCAGAGGCGGTGACGCCTCCCACTGTGCCATCAGATCACCCGGGGGGGGGCGGTTTGTGATACGATCAACCAGAAATGCCAATCCTTCCTGAGACTTAACTGTTGCTTTTTCTTGCCAGCGACACGGGATTCCGAATAAAATGGGTGGACAGTACACACGCCTTGGGAATATTTTCCTGTGTGGATTCAGGTAGGGGAATTGTATCGGATGTACTGACTGTCACTGACGGATTTTTGGATGGGAATTATCAGATCACTTTCTGGGATGTGAGAGGTATTTCCAACACATCAGGTTGACCATGAAGAGAAATTAAATCTTGGTCAAATGGGGGGGTCATTCTGAATGGAAATCTCAATCTGTGTTTGAAACCAAATCTTCACAAATCCTGAAGCTGTTTCTGAGATAATGTCATAATTACACGTTTCCCTTTCCTGCCACTCGATGATTGTGTTTATCCCGGTAACACTCACATCCCAGACCACCTTCAGTTCTTGAGTAGCTTTATTTTAATTATCGACCCCACGATCAGCGTCCATTCAATGGTTCATTCAACCATCGATCCTCGACTCCAGAATTCTTTCCCCAAACCTCCCCCAAAGATCCTCCTTCAAACCTATGTCAGAGATCCTGGGTACCAGCAACCCTAGGCACTCTTAGTCGATTTGAGTTCAAACAGCACTAGACACCATGCATAATCCGATACGAGGCCTTTAGTGACTTGTGCACAAGGAGAAACCAGCTTAAAGCTGTCCTGCAAGTGTTTCCGATGTTACAGACAAACAACTTGGCAATTATAGTCAATTACAGCGAATCAGAAACGAGACATTTTTCTAATCCTCCATTTGCATATCTATTCGCCAATTAAATCCTGGCTTTTCGCCCTTTCCCATTCGATGAAAAACTGTCTGCTGCTAATCCTTCATTTGCATAGCATATCCCCATATCTTGCCTTTGGTATTTGTTGTGGAAAAATCTGGTCTTGCTCACCCTCTGGTGAAGGCCGAATGTTATGGGGCTTAGGCAGATGAAGATTAGCCTGTTCATAGCAAACACTGACCCCTCTCGAAGGTCTGCAAGATGATAAACATTTTCCACTGCTCTATGGGGAAGGCATTAAATTTTAATTTGAACGTTTTAACTTCCTCACAACTTAACTTCCAAACTATGGAACTTCAATCTGAACATTTTAACTTCCACACCTATCTCTTTGAATGAGCTTCAATCGGGCTTCCGAAGATTTCCTTTTGGAGCTCAGAACTAAAGTTTTATCAGGTAACTCTTCCAGTCAAGCCCCTCGATGTGCTAGATGCTGTAGAGAATTAACCAGGCGATGCACGGTGAGTACTCAAAAAAACTAGGCCTTTATTGCTTGTGCACAAGGAGAACAAACACAGTGGGTCTCACTATGATGTTCCGATCAGGTTCAATAAAACAGTTTCCATGATAGTATTTTGCAGCCAATACATGCCAGTTAAAACACAGTAAGAAGCCTCACAACACCAGGTTAAAGTCCAACAGGTTTATTTGGTAGCACAAGCCACGAGCCTTCGGAGCGCTTGCTGCCCCTTAGTCAGGTAAGTGGGAGTTCTGTTCACAAACAGGGCATATAAAGACACCAACTCAATTTACAAAATAATGGTTGGAATGCGAGTCTTTGCAGGTAATCAAGTCTTAAAGGTACAGACAATGTGAGTGGAGAGAGGGTTAAGCACAGGTTAAAGAGGTGTATATTGTCTCCAGCCAGGACAGTTGGTGAGATTTTGCAAGCCCAGGCAAGTCGTGGGGGTTACAAATAGTGTGGCATTGTGTGACTCCCACTCACCTGATGAAGGGGCAGCACTGCGAAAGCTAGTGGCTTGTGCTACCAAATAAATCATAGAATCCCTACAGTGCAGAAAGAGGCCATTTGGCCTGTTGGAATAAACCTGTTGGACTTTAACCTGGTGTTGTGAGACTTCTTACTGTGTTTACCCCAGTCCAACGCTGGCATCTCCACATCACAGTTAAAACACCTACAGCATTGCAGTTTGGCATACACCTTCAACCAATACAATTCAGCATCTTTTCAATCCTTGGTTTGTATATTTATCGCTGTACACGTAGATGTACAGATTCCTTGACATTTTAGCACACACTGTTCAGTAAACCACCTTCTCCTACCTAACCACAAACCGCACCCAGAAGTGGGTCTCAATACTTACTTACGCTGATCAAGCAGACCCACACCTTTCACCTGCTAACGGCTGCCTCCAACTCCCACGGTGCTATCTAAATGCGAGGTGTTAGCGTCCCGGACCAAAATCCCAAATTACATTAGGAAGCCAGACTTTCCCCCAATCTTTCTGTTTTGGCATAAACGTGAGGATAGGATATTTCACTCCAGGAGTTATTCCGCAGACAAATTAGGGATCTTCTATTGTAAAAACAAACTTTATTTAATAACACAGTTTAACTATAACTCGAACTAAATGAAGCAGCTTAACTCATTGCAGTTGAACAGTAGTTTAAAAATGAAAGAAGACAACTTTAATTTCTAACATCACTATTTCAGTTCCAAGTAAGCAACATTCCTCTTACAGACTTAAAATTCCACTTGAAATACAGTTAGCAATCATAAGTATACTTGCTATAAGGGGTGCAGTCGGTCTTGAAGCTTTCAGAGAGATGTTTTGATTTTCAGAGCAGCTTGCAGACTTCTGTCTTTAAAGAAATCCCAGCCAGAATCGAAAACGGTTTCTTCTCTGCTATATACCTCCCATTAATCACATTATCACATGACCCTATCCATCAACCTGACCAAACACCCCAGGGGAAATCGTCATCTGTAAACAAGAATCCATTAGCTCTTTCCTCAGTAAACACTACATGGCTTAAAATGAGTAATTATCCTGCTCTCCCAGCGCCCGAGCTGTATTCCCAACAGACGTACTGGCTGCCTGCAGAAATAAACTGAAGTTTAAGACATTCCCCTTAAACGTAAACTCTATCAATCGCACAGTATCGTCAGAGGTATTCTCCTGGCAGGCAGAACTGCCAATTATCTGCTGTCCGATCTCTCGGTCTCCACCCCGAGTGACTCTGGGGTGTCCCGTTGATCGGAATGCTTGATAAATTTCACGCAGGGCGTGATACAGAAGAACGGGTGATTGTGGATCTATTTAAGAAGCTGGAGGCAATCTGAACATAACAAGCAGTGTATTGGGGATGATAAAATCTGTGGAGAGAAACTGAAGTGATTTGTTTCCCTTTGTGTTTTTATTTCAGCCTCCCAGGCCCTGTCCGTCAGTCATTCCCAGCTGAAAACACGCCCTCTGTCAGAAGCCACTAAACAGTCAAAGCTGAAAGTGGCGAGGAGTTCAGGTAATTGTTTGGCAGACGGTTTGTCTGGGGCAGGGGGGGAGTTATCGTGTGTCCTGTCAGTGTGTCAAACTGTCCTTTCAGGTGAGATTAAACCCAGGCTCAGCCTGTCCCCTCAGCTGTCTGGTTTGAGTCACCACGGTTATGGTTTGAAAGTTGGATAGGGAGGCCACATCTCGTGTTCTGGCTGATATTTATTGCTGAAACATTGTCACTTTTTATTTTTTGTTTCTGGTCATTATCACGTTGCTGTTTGTGGGAACCTGCTGTGTTTCCTACACAACAACACGGTGGCACAGTGGGTTAGCTTTGCTGCCTCACAGCGCCAGGGACCCCAGGTTCGATTCCCGGCCTTGGGTCACTGTCTGTGTGGAGTCTGCACGTTCTCCCCGTGTCTGCGTGGGTTTCCCCCGGGCGCTCCGGTTTCCTCCCACAGTCCAAAGATGTCCAGGTTAGGTGGATTGGCCGTGGTAAATTGCCCCTTAATGTCCCAGGATGTGTGGGTTTGGGGGATGAGCGAGGTAAAGACGTGGGGTTATGGGGATAGGGCCTTGGGAAGATGCGACGTTGGAGGGTCAGTGCAGACCCGATGGGATGAATGGCCTCCTTCTGTACTGTAGGGATTCTATAATTCTATGATATTAATACAACAGCGACCACACTTCAGACTGGGACACACTTTGGAATCACTGATGTCCTTTTATGGAAGGAAATCTGCCGTCCTTACCCGGTCTGGCCTACATGTGACTCCAGAGCCACAGCAATGTGGTTGACTTTTAACTGCCCTCTGAAATGGCCGAGCAAGACACTCGGTTCAAGGGTGACTAGGATTGGGTAATAAATGCTGGTCAGCCGGCAACACCCATGTCCCACGAATGAATAAAAAAGAACACTTTGGAATGTCCTGAGCTGTAACGTGCGAGAGAAATGCCCGTCTTTCCGACTTGTTTTTATCTTCCTGAATGAATTGCCCCTCTGCGTCGTAGTTTGCCTGATCCCTGTGTCGGGGAAAGTGTTCATAGAATCATAGAAACCCTACAGTACAGAAAGAGGCCATTCGGCCCATCGAGTCTGCACCAACCACAATCCCACCTAGGCCCTACCCCCATATCCACCCGCTAATCCCTCTAATCTACGTATCCCAGGACACAAAGGGGCAATTTTAGCACGGCCAATCAACCTAACTCGCACATCTTTGGACTGTGGGAGGAAACCGGAGCACCCGGAGGAAACCCACGCAGACACGAGGAGAATGTGCAAACTCCACACAGACAGTGACCCGAGCCGGGAATCGAACCCAAGTCCCTGGAGCTGTGAAGCAGCTGTTGCAGGACTTTCCCTTGCCTTCCTCGTGCGTGAGTTGGCGTCAGGTCACTCCCAGGTTCAGAGCGTGCAGTTTGAGGCCCCGGACGCGGCCACGCGGTGTAGGCTGGCATTCCGGCGCAGGGCTGAGGGAGGTGCCACATTGTCCGGATGGTGAAGGACACTCAATCGTGTTGGTCACCTCAGGGGGGAGGGGAAAGCCCCTCGCGCGCTGTTATAGGCGCTGGAGACCTCTCCTGCTCAACCTCCGCTGACACCGTCTAGAGCCAGGCTGACTTTCTGGTGTCTCGATCTGCGGCACGTGGGATCTTGCTGTGCGTAAATGAGTCGCTGCACCTGCCTGCATAACACAGCACGTTAGTTTTCTGAAGTATTTGGGGCTTTTTCTGCAGGAGATTGTTATAAATTCACTTACACCTTCTTCCGTCGGGAAAAAGATACAAAAGTCTGAGGTCACGTACCGACCGATTCAAGAACAGCTTCTTCCCTGCTGCTGTCAGACTTTTGAATGGACCTACCTTATATTAAGCTGATCTTTCTCTACACCCTAGCTATGACTGTAACACTACATTCTGCACTCTCTCCTTTCCCTCTCCCCTATATACTCTATGAACGGTATGCTTTATCTTGCACGCAAGAAACAATACTTTTCACTGCATACTAATACATGTGATAATAAGAAAGAAAATAAATAGTGTTACAAGTAGGCTTACATTGACACTGCAATGAAGTTGCTGTGAAAATCCCCTAGTTGCCACACTCCGGCGCCTGTTCAGGCACACTGGGGGAGAATTTAGCACAGCCAATCCCCCTAGCCAACATGTCTTTCGGACTGTGGGAGGAAACCGGAGGAAACCCACGCAGACGTGGGGAGAACGTGCAAACTCCACACAGACAGTGACCCAGGTCGGGAATCGAATCCGGGTCCCTGGCGCTGTGAGGCAGCAGTGCTAACCCACTGTGCTATAAATCAAATCGAGGCCCGCTTTTCTTCCCTCACTGTCTCTGCCTTCACAGCGTTTTTGGCCAATTCCTGTCAGCTTCCAGTTGGGAAACGTTGAGAAGAACATAAGAACTCGGAGCAGGAGTAGGCCATCTGGCCCCTCGAGCCTGCTCCGCCATTCAATAAGGTCATGGCTGATCTTTTCGTGGACTCAGCTCCACTTACCCGCCCGCTCACCATAACCCTTAATTCCTTTACTGTTCAAAAATCTACCTATCCTTGCCTTAAAAACATTCAATGAGGTAGCCTCAACTGCTTCACTGGGCAGGGAATTCCACAGATTCACAACCCTTTGTGTGAAGAAGTTCCTCCGCAACTCAGTCCTAAATCTGCTTCCCCTTATTTTGAGGCCATGCCCCCTAGTTCTAGTTTCCAGTGGAAACAACCTCCCTGCTTCTATCTTATCTATTCCCTTCATAATCTTATCTGTTTCTTTAAGATCTCCCCTCATTCTTCTGAATTCCAATGAGTATAGTCCCAGTCTACTCTGTCTCTCCTCATAAGCCAACCCTCTCAACTCCGGAATCAACCTAGTGAATCTCCTCTGCACCCCATCCAGTGCCAGTATATCCTTTCTCAAGTAAGGAGACCAAAACTGTACACAGTACTCCAGGTGTGGCCTCACCAGCACCTTATACTGTGCTGTTTTTAAACGAGTTGATATTTTTATTGCTTCGCTTGCAGAATTCCTGCAGCCGGTGAAGGAAAGGGCACAAACTAATACTGTGATCGCTAAGAGGCTGGTCTTCAGAGCTCTGGGACTGCAGATGAATGAACGCAAAGGGCAGCGAGACCCCAGACCCAAGGCCCTGGGTGAACGGAAAGGTGAGTTACAAATCTGCATCTTCAAAGCGTCAGGATTGATCTTATTACATCAGGAGAAAGAGAGAAGTCGGAATGACTGCGGACGGGAATTTTTCAGACCCTTTGCGCCGGCAGGATTTTCCAGTCCCACTGATGTTGACCCCCCACCTCCACAGGTTAACCAGCAGGGTGAGCGTTCTACACACACACCCGCCCCAGACATCGGCAGCCTTGGTGAGCCACATCCAGCATGGGGAAAAGCTGCTGGTGGGGCAAGGGGTGGAGGGTGGGGGGGGTTGGTAGTATCACTGGACTTGTGATCCAGAGGCTCTGGACAAAAGCTCTGGGGATATCGGTTCAAATCCTACCACGGTAGCTGATTTCAATTCCATTAACAAAATCTGGAATATAAAAAGCTAGTCTTAGTAATGGTGTCGATTGTCGGGAAAACCCATCTGGTTCACTAATGTCCCTTCAGGGAAGGAAATCTGCCGTCCTTACCCGGTCTGGCCTACATGTGACTCCAGAGCCACAGCAATGTGGTTGATTCCTAACTGCCCTCTGAAATGGCTCGAGCAAGTCACTCAGTTCAAGGGGCAATTAAGGATGGGTGACCAATGCTGACCCAGCCAGCGACACCCCCCCCCCCCCCCACCCCCCTTAACCCATGAAAGAATAAATAACAATACTGGGACACTAGAAATGGGTCTGGAGGTACGTACTGCTTCCCAAACACTTGGACATTTCTGATTGTGTTGTGTTGTCCTGTGAAATCTTGTCTCTCAACGTGAGACCTCGGTTGTCAAAGGTCCCGTGGCGTTTCCATCCAAAGAGGAGCGGGGGAGTTCTCCTCAGGGGTGCCCCGGCCGCTATTTATCCCTCAACCAACATCACTTGATAAAAACCCAGGTTGTCGCTGTTTCTGGGATCTTGCTTTGCACCATGTGGCTGCAGCCTCCCCTACGTTGCGGGACTGAGGACAATTCGGAAGTACCTGAGGGGGGTCACGAGGGGCTCTGGGAGGTCGTGTGGTGGGGAAAGGGTGATGTCTCGGTGGAAGAGTGAGAAGTATTCCGAGCCTGTGGACAGGCTGGCTATTGTGGCAGAGCTAGGCCCTGGGACTCTTGCTCAATACATCTTCCTGTCTTATCTTTCCAGCTCAGCCTCACAGGAAGACTGAAGGCAGCAATGATAACACACTGGTATGTACTTACACTCATTGACCTAGACCATCTTGTGGAGACCATTGCTCTGTCTTTGGCTCCCTCTTTGTCTTGTTTCCTCGCTTGAACTCTCCCTTCCTGGCAAGTTGCTTTCCCCCAATGATTTTGTAGAATTGTACAGTCTTGCAGCAGACAGGAAGGCCATTCAGCCCTTTTGAGTCTGTACTGGTTTTTGAACATTGGCCAAGACACTGTGGTGAACCCTGCCCCCGCCCCTTCTCTCTGTGAAGATCAGAAACACACAGTAACCCTGCAGTGCAGAAGGAGGCCATTTGGCCCATTGGACCTGCACCGACCACAATCCCACCCAGATCCTATCCCCGTAGCCCCACTTATTTACCCTGCTAATCCCCCTGAGCAACTTTGTACGGCCAATCCACCTAACTCGCTCATCTTTGGAGTGTGGGAGGAAACCAGAGCACCCGGAGGAAGCCCACGCAGACATGGGGAGAACGTGCAAACTCCACACAGACAGTGACCCAAGCCGGGAATCGAACCCGGGTCCCTGGTGCTGTGAGGCAGCAGTGCTAACCACTGTGCCAGGTTCTTTTTGTATCAACCTATGGGGGATGGAGGGGGCCCAGGTTGAATATCGTATTCCAAAGACAGCAGGTGTGACAGTGCGGCACCCCCTCAGTACTGAGTGGAATCTATAGCAGCATGTGGCATGCTCTGATTCTGGGACACTCGAATGGAAAGCCAGTGCAGGCACGATGGGCCAAATGGCCTCCTCCTCCTGCGCCCAAGCCATTCTGTTGGGAGCGGGCATGGCACATCCTGATGAATGTTCTTTTTGTTTCTGGTATTGCAGGATTCTGCTGGTGATGCAGCTGCCGAATGATGACCGAACAGCTGGACATACCTGGAGCTTGCATACACACACCATTCATACACACACCATTCGTACACACACCATTCGTACACACACACCATTCGTACACACACACCATTCGTACACACCATTCGTACACACACACCATTCGTACACACACACCATTCGTACACACACACCATTCGTACACACACACCATTCGTACACACACACCATTCGTACACACACACCATTCGTACACACACACCATTCGTACACACACCATTCGTACACACACCATTCGTACACACACCATTCGTACACACACACCATTCGTACACACACACCATTCGTACACACACCATTCGTACACACACCATTCGTACACACACACCATTCGTACACACACACCATTCGTACACACACACCATTCGTACACACACACCATTCGTACACACACACCATTCGTACACACACACCATTCGTACACACACACCATTCGTACACACACACCATTCGTACACACACACCATTCGTACACACACACCATTCGTACACACACCATTCGTACACACACACCATTCGTACACACACACCATTCGTACACACACACCATTCGTACACACACACCATTCGTACACACACACCATTCGTACACACACACCATTCGTACACACACACCATTCGTACACACACACCATTCGTACACACACACCATTCGTACACACACACCATTCGTACACACACACCATTCGTACACACACACCATTCGTACACACACACCATTCGTACACACACACCATTCGTACACACACACCATTCGTGTACACACACCATTCGTACACACACACCATTCGTACACACACACCATTCGTACACACACACCATTCGTACACACACACAAACACACCATTCGTACACACACGGATCACACACACACACAGTTATAAAAAGGTTCGATGCACTTTGACGGAACATTAAAGCTATCTCTGGCTGAGAGGTTTTTGTATTCAGCCTGATTTCTTTCTCTCAATGAGTTGGTCCACCACCAGCGACCAGTAACTCCCTGTAAAAAGGCCGGCATCAGGAACTAGAGCAGGAACATTTTTTCAGGCCTCTTTAGAGAATCCCTCCAGTGCTGAAGGAGGCCATTCGGCCCGAGTGTGCACCAACTCTCTCAAAGAGCATCCCACCTAAGCCCTACCCCCACAATCCCAAGTATTTACCCCATCTGTGGAAAGGGGCAATTTAGCCTGCCAATCCACCTTACCCATACATCTTTGGACTGTGGGAGGAACCCGGAGGAAAGCCACGCAGACACAGGGAGAAAATACCTCACAGCGCCAGGGAGCCGGGTTCAGTTCCAGCCTTGGGTGACTGTTTGTGCGGAGTTTGCACGTTCTCCCCGTGTCTGTGTGGGTTTCCTCTGTGTGCTCTGGTTTCCTCCCGCAGTCTAAAGGTGTGCGGGTTAGGTGGATTGGCCATTAGATTGCCCCCTAGTGTCCCAAGATGTATATATTAGGGGATTAGTGAGGTAAATATCTGTGGTTACAGGGGTAGGGCCTGGTAATGTACTCTGTTGGAGAGTGGGTGCAGTCTTGGCTGAACAGTCTCCTTTTGCACTGTAGGGATTCTATGATCTTTTACATCCATCTAAGGGAAGATGAGGCCCCAGTGTAATGTGTCTGAGAGTGCGGCACTCCCTTAGTACTCCCACTGGGAACGCCAGAGCAGGTTTATTTGCCCTAGTCTGTGGATTGGATGCCAATATGAAGCACACGGACAGACTGTGTTGCTTTGGATACGGGCTAGGGGTGCGTGGACGATCATATCAGCTGGTTTCAGGTATAGTTGCTGAGGAGAAAGCAGCATTGTCAGCGTGTTCATCAGCCAGAGACTCCTTCCCTCCTTCACAGTGGTTCCTCAGCGGCACGGTAGCACAGTGTGCTAGCACTGCTGCCTCACAGCGCCGGGGACCCGGGTTCGATTCCCGGCTTGGGTCACCGTCTGTGTGGAGTCTGCACATTCTCCCCGTGTCTGCGTGGGTTTCCTCTGGGTGCTCCAGTTTCCTCCCACAGTACGAAAGACGTGCGGGTTAGGATGCATTGGCCATGCTAAATTCTCCCTCAGTGTGCCCGAACAGGTGCCGGAGTGTGGCAACTGCGGGATTCACAGTAACTTCATTGCAGTGTTAATGTAAGCCTTACTTGTGACACTAATAAGCTAAACTAAACCAAAGTGCGTGAAAGTAGAAAAGCAACAACCTCAAAAAGGAGGGGGTCGCCCAGATCCACTTGTGGTGAGGCAATACCGCCAAGTTTCAATTCCCAATTCCCTCCTTAGCTTTCAGTCGCTCATCCTCCAGCCCTGCAACCCTCGGAGAACCCTCCACTCCTCAATTCAGGCCTCTAACACAATGCTGCTGTCAGTCACTCCTCCAGTGAGCTCCCCTCCCTAGCTCGCAATTCTCTTTGTCTTCCTTTGAGGATGTCCTTCAGACCAACCTGCCTGACCAAGCCTCTGGTTATCTGTCGTGTCACCTCCTTATGTGGCTCAGTGGCAGCTTTTGGTTGGGTAATGTCCCCGGGACGCGCTGTCGTCATTTCAAGGGCGACTGGAGAGACAAGAATTTTATTTGATAAAAGCGAAATGCTGCGGACCCCGGAATCTGGAACAGAAACACACAATGCTGGAAAATCTCAGCAGGTCTGACAGCATCCTGAGAAGAGAACAGAGCCAACGTTTTGTGTCTGGATGACCCTTCGTCAGAGCTAATAGCGCAAAAAAAAGCCCTTTCCTCCAAAAGCAGGGAAGTTGTTTCCGCTGGTCGGTGAAGCTAGAACTAGGGGGCATGACCTCAAAATAAGGGGAAGCAGATTTAGGACTGAGTTGAGGAGGAACTTCTTCACACAAAGGATTGTGAATCTGTGGAATTCCCTGCCCAGTGAAGCAGTTGAGGCTACCTCATTGAATGTTTTTAAGGCAAGGATAGATAGATTTTTGAACAGTAAAGGAATTAAGGGTTATGGTGAGCGGGCGGGTAAGTGGAGCTGAGTCCACAAAAAGATCAGCCATGATCTTATTGAATGGCGGAGCAGGCTCGAGGGGCCAGATGGCCTACTCCTGCTCCTAGTTCTTATGTTCTGCTCTGAGCTCTGACCAAGGATTTTGTTTGAACTAGCCAATGCACAATATTCATAATTGGGGCAGCACAGTGTTTAGCACTGTTGCCTCACAGCGGCAGGGACCCGGGTTCGATTCCCGGCTTGGGTCACTGTCTCTGCGGAGTTTGCACGTTCTCCCCGTGTTTGCGTGGGTTTCCTCCCACACTCCAAAGATGTGCGGGTTAGGTGGATTGGCTATGCTCAATTGCCTCTTAGTGTCAGGGGGATTAGTAGGGTAAAAATGTGGGGTAATGGCGATAGGGCCTGGGTGGGATGGTTGTTGATGCAGGCTTGATGGGCCCAATAGCCTCTTTCTGCACTGTAAGGATTAAATGAATCTATCTCCTTCATGTAGCCATGATGTGGAGATGCCGGCGTTGGACTGGGGTAAGCACAGTAAGAAGTCTCACAACACCCGGTTAAAGTCCAACAGGTTTATTTGGTAGCACGAGCTTTTGGTGCGCTGATGAAAAGGAGCGGTTGGACTTGAACCTGGTGTTGTGAGACTTCTCACTGTCCTTAATGTAACTAATTATTTGCCAGAAAGCGAAGTTGTCAAAAAAAGCGGCAACTCATTCTTTGCGGCAGTGGCAAATGCCTGGCAAAAATGGCAACATTTCCCAGTGTTCGGTGGCAGGTACAGGATGGACTACAACTCCCAGCATCCTTCTGGCGACGCCAGCATACAACTCCCAGCATGCAGCAGGCGGGTAGCATACAACTCCCAGCATGCAGCGGGCCGACAGCCTACAACTCCCAGCATGCAGCGGGCCACCCCTACCCCCCCCCCAGCGGACGGCAGTGTCGCGAAGTGCGGTGGAAGATTTCCGTTGCCGCCGAGGCGGTCGAGATGGTGGCAGGCGGCCTTTGGCTCTGGCCGTTATCTGTCCGTCGGCGGTGCTGACAGGACGGTCCACGGTCAAACATGAAGGGGTAAGTAACCGGATTATCTTATCCTCACAAGACATTGGGGAATTCACCGCTTTCTGGTGTTTTTTTTCTCGGCGGTTGCTGCTGTCGGCGCCGCTACTCCGGCTGGCGCATGCGTGGATTGGCGCGTGACGTGGCGGGTCGGGTGATTGACAGCCCCGCTAACCAATCGGCTGGCTGGGGCCCGGCCGGCGGCAGCCAATCAGCGGAGGCGGGGGGCGGGCCCAGGGTGAGCAGGCAGGTAAAGGGACAACCTGGACAGCTGGTGTTTGACATGGGGATGGTGGACAGGTGGAGGGGGACATAGAGAGAGAGGATGGGGAATAAATACTGACAAAGATACAGCAGAGACACACCTTGTTAAAATAATTAACCCAAATAAAGAAACGGTAAGTAGTCTCACAACACCAGGTTAAAGTCCAACAGGTTTATTTGGTAGCACACGAGCTTTTGGAGCGTTCCCCTTCATCGGGTGACTCACCTCCGAAAGCTCATGCTACCAAATAATCCTGTTGGACTTTAACCTGGTGTTGTGAGACTCCTTACCGTGCCCACCCCACCCCAGGCAGCAACTCCACATCAAATAAAGAAACACAGCCTGAACAGAAACACAATTAACCTTGTTAAAATAATTAACCCAAATAAAAGAAACACAGTCTGAAAATAAACACCATTTGTTAAAATAATTATCCAAAGTAGCTAGTTGAAACATTTGAAGATCTAGGCAGCACAGTGGGTTAGCACTGCTGCCTCACAGCGCCAGGGACCCGGGTTCAATTCCAGCCTTGGATGAATGTCTGTGTGGAGTCTGCACATTCTCCCCTTGTCTGCGTAGGTTTCCTCCGGGTTGCTCTGGTTTCCTCCCACACGTGTGCAGGTTAGGTTAATTGACGTTGCCAAATTGCCCCTTGGTGTCAGGGAGACTAGTAGCGTAAATATGTAGGGTTATGGGGATAGGGCCTGGCTGGGATTGTGGTCGGTGCAGGCTCGATGGGCTGAATGGCCTCCTTCTGCACTATAGGGATTCTACGACCCAGCACATCAGTTTGACACTTCAAAAGGCAAATTGTCTCCAAGCTGATGAACCGTATGTATTTCGAGCACACAGAAAGAAAGGTTAGCCATGGAAAATATGTGGGCTTATGGGGATAGGGCAGGGGAGAGTGACTCTGTCAGAGAGTTGGTGCAGACTCGATGGGCCAAATGGCCTCGTTCTACCCTGCAGGGATTCTGTATCTTACAAATACATAAAGAGCCATGGGATAATGAAGGAAAGAGTCGGGTTGAATACGGACCAAAATAGTAACTTGTCTGGGAAGATGAGGTGTGTTTCCCTATTTATAGTTCGTGTCTCTTTTGAGAGAAAAGCGGGACATCACCAGCATCACAGTCACGAAGGAAAGAGTGTTGGATGGTGTAGCGATGAAACATTAGGGATGAAATTAGCAGCCCTGGGTAAAATATAACCCAGGTGTCTGAGGAAACAGCCAAAGCTCTGGCCATCATTTCCCACTCACTGTGAAAAAAGGTTGTTCCTCTTCTTCCCATGATGTGGAGATGCTGGTGTTGGACTGGGGTAAGCACAGTAAGAAGTCTCACAGCACCAGGCTAAAGTTGTTGGACTTTAACCTGGTGTTGTGAGACTTCTTACTGTCCTCTCATTCCCCCAACATTTTTTACCCAAATCTTTAAATCTGTGTCCCCTTATGACTTGTAGCATCAGCTATTAGAAACGACTTTTCCTTGTCTATCCTCTCTAGATCTATCATCATCTTGTACACCTTCAATCTCTTTTGCTACAAGGAGAACAACCCTAGCTTCTCCAGCCTTACCTTGTCATCGAGTTTCCCCATTCCCCTCTGGCTGTGGTACCAGAGCAGTGCTAATATTGAACCATTGTTTAAAAAGTGAGTGATTGATGACAAGCCAGTCAGTCGAACCTCCACTGGGGGCAAATGATTGGAAAGAATCCTGTGAGAAAGTAAATCATCATTTGGAGCGACAAGGGCCCATCAAGAACCGTCAGCATGAATTTGCTCAAGGAAGGTCCTGTGCAACTAACTTGACTCAATTTCTTGAGGAGGTAACAAGGAGGTTTAATAAGGGTAAAATATTTGATAGGGATTTCAGCAAGGCTTTTGACAATGTTCCACACGATGGACAGGTCAGAAAACGAAAGGCTCATCCAAGGAGAGGTGGCATATTTAATTCAACAGTGGCTTAGTTACAGGAGGCAGTTACAAGTGGCAGTCTGGAGAAGTGTGAGGTTGTGAATTTGGGGAGGATGAACTAGGCCATAAACAGTGGGATTGTGAGAGGTATAGCGGGACCTTGAAGGTAAGATCTAACTTTTGAAGGACCTTGGAATGTTCATGGATTCCTGAAGTTGTCTGGACAGGTAGATGATGTGGTTGAGAGGGCACACCGGATACTTTTCTGTATTACCTGAAGCATGAGGGAGGCGATGCAGGAACTGGACAAGTTCACCCACAGCTGGAGTCCTGCATACAGTTGTTGTCAATGTCAATTTGAGAGGGTACAGCAGAGATTTCTGAGCATGTTGCTAGGAAGTCCAGCTACAAGGAAAGGTTAGATAGGGTGGGCTTCTTTTCTTTGGGGCAGAGGAGGCTGAGGGGAGATTTATTTGAGATGTATAAAATGGCCGAGATTGAGTGATCAAGAAGAACCTATTGCCATTAGCAGAGAGGTGAATAATTATGGGGCTGTAGGTTTGAGGTAATTGGTGGAACGATTGGAGGGGAATTGAAGAGAAAGCATTTTAACCCAGAGGGTGCTGTGGGACTGGAACCTAGCGACCTGAAAGATGGTGGTGGTGGCAGATACCTTCCTCACAGGAGAAAGTCCTTGGGTAGTCGCTGAAGTGCCAACAGGCTACCTGATCTGGAGCTGGGTACCTCTTTCTCTGTCCTCACAACCACATTATCTCCTGTCACGTAAGCTCCCTCTCTCTGTCTCTCTCTCTCCATGGTTCCATATTCTGGTGAAGCCACAACTGGAGGATTGCATTTCAATTTAGTCGGTACACTTCAGGAAGGATATGAGTGGAGAAGGGATTTACCCGGATGAGTTGAGGCATGAGGAAATTTAACCTGGAGGTTTGGTGAGAAAGGCTGGAGTTATTCTCCTTGGAATAAAGGAGATTGTGCACCTCGATCAAATCTCCCGTCAAAGGTTTAGATAAAGAAAAGCTGTTCCCAATAGCTGATGGTGCAAGGCCCAAGGGATACAAGTTTAAGGTTTTGTGTAAGAGATGCATGGGGAATGTGAGGAAGAGGCTTTATCCAGGCAATGAGTGGGAGCGAACTGGAACTCATTGACTTCAAGTGTAGAGGAAATTATGAATTGGAGGAAAACTTGCAGGATGACGGGCAGTGTGGGGAAAAAGCCAAAGGAAGGGATTGGATTGCTATGCAGAGAGCCAGCATAGTTCAAGTGGGCCGAATGGCATCCTCAGTGATGCTGTACTGGTCAGTCCAGTTATTGGTGCCCTATGTGCATAATATATAAAAGGTATAATATGAGAAATAATTAATTTATTTGAAAGAGAACACTGAACCTTAGCCCTGTGTTTTATTGGACAAGTGGACAGGATGTTGTGGAATGGATACACAAGCTGATGTGAAAGTGACACAGAACAGATGCACCGTTTGACAGAGTCCTGTGCTAATCCCTTTCTCCTCTCCAACAGGAAAACAGTACCTCCCTGGCAGAACTGTGCACTGTACTTGGCACACCTCGGATTCATTGAATGTCGATCATTGCTTCTTATTGTTCCGTGATAGCTGCAGCTTTTTATCATGGGAAGGTAAGGAATTGGCCAAATCCAAATTCTGGCACAAACTCTCCAGTGTGGACTAAAGTGCACTCGAGACAACAGGTTGTCATTGCTTTGGAAGTCAATTGCCACGTATGTTTGAAGAGGAGGTCGAGGGTTGTTGAATCAGTCACAGTTAAGGTAGTAAAATTTTACTTGCTGAGAGGTTTATTTAATTTTAACCGTTCATCTGGTAGAGCACAATTACGTTTCATTTCGATCAAAGCTCAACTCTGGAGGGGTAAAGCCTGAACTTCACCAAGTCTGTCACATGTGGCGCTAGCTATGCTCAGTACTGTCCTTGCCACGAATAAAGAAAGACTTGCATTTATATCGTGCCTTTCTCCACCTCAGGATCATAGAATCCTGACCGTGCAGAAGAAGGCCATTCGGCCCATCAAGCCTGCACCGACAACAATACCACCCAGGCCCTATTCCCATAACCCCACATATTTACCCTGCTAATCCCTCTGACACTCGGGAGGAAACCTGTGCCGACACAGGGAGAACATGCAAACTCCACACAGACAGTCACCCAAGGATGTCTCAAAGCATTTGATAGCCAGTTAAGTACTTTTGCAGCAAAAACAGAAAATGCTGGAAAATTTCAGCAGGTCTGACAGCATCTGTGGAGAGAGAATAGAGCTAATGTTTCAAGTCTAGATTATCCTTCGTCAAAGTCATCTCGACTTGAAACGTTGGCTCTATTCTCTCTCCACAGATGGATGCTGTCAGACCTGCTGAGATTTTCCAGCATTTTTCTGTTTTTGTTTCAGATTCCAGCGTCCACAGTATTTTGCCTTTATCTAAGTACTTCTGCAGTGTAGTCCCATTGTAATGGCAGAAAGGCGGCAGCCATTTTGAACACACAGAGGCATAGATAGGTTGAACGCATGTAGTCTTTTTCCCAGGGAAGGGGAATTGAAAACTAGAGGACATAGGTTTAGGGTGAGAGGGGAAAGAGTTAAAAGGGACCTGAGGGGCAACTTCTTCATGCAGAGGGTGGTGTGTGTATGTGTGTGTAGAATGAGATGCCAGGTTGAGGCAGGTACAATAGCAACATTTAAAAAGCATTTGGATAAATACATAGGCCAAACGAGGGCAACTGAGACTAGCATGGTTGGCTTGGACCGGTTGGGCCGAAGGGCCTGTTTCCGTGCTGTATTGTTCTATGACTCTATAACATCAAATCCCCCCAAACGGCTATGTCAGAGTGATCAGAGCATCTGTTTTTTTTTATCTTAGTTGAGAGAATATCGGCGAGAAGTCCTCTGCTCTTCTTCAGTGTCAGAGCAAGAGCGCACAGGGCCTCAGCTTAACTTCTCTTCCAAAAGACAGCACCTGTGACAGTGCAGCACTCCTTCGGTGTTCAGTGTCGGCTTTGAGATCTTGTGATTGGGGTGGACTCTGAAGCCGCTGCCTTCTGACCCCAAGGCAGAAGTGTGAGCCACTGGATCATGGCTGACGTTGAATACTCATTACTCTGTAACTTGGAGAAGAGGTGGAAATGTTAGTCGTGGCAGTTCGGGCAAGTGTAAAATGACCATCAATACGTTTGGATACTCGCACAGGAATGAACTTCGGGTAGATTCCCGCGATGTAGAAAAGCGTCATTGTTGCACAGTCATGAGTAAAGGTTAATGATTTGTAAATGTAATCTGCGTTGAAATGTGGCTGTATTTTTTCCCATGAACCTTTCTCTTCCGCAGGTTCTATGTCTCCTGTTTATTCCCAGCTTCCTGGCATTTCAGCGTATCTCCGTCAACCTGTCCTCGGCCTTTCAACACCACCTTTCGTCAGCTGGTGGCTCTAACGTTGCTCGCTGTTGTTGTATCTCTGCTGTATGTTCTGCTGGTCTTGGATAAGAATCGATGGGGACGTCTATACCAGGACAGAGGAGATAGGTAGTGTATAAGCAGCTTCTTTCATTATCGATCTCACTCATTATAAACTCAACCCACACTCGTATTAGGAGAGTTTTGTTTAAAATGCTTGCTTACCATTCCCTCCACATTATCATCTATATAGTTTATGGCTATAACAAATAGTAAGAGTCCCAGTGCTGATCCTTGTGGTACACTGCTGGACACCGGCCTCCAGTCACTCGAACAGCCATCTCCCCCTACTCTTTGTGTCCTATTACTGAGCCAGTTACTGATCCATCTCTCCAGGTTTCCCTGAATCCCATGTGCTTTAACCTCAATCAGTCCCCCATTTGGGACCTTATCAAAAGCTTTGCTAAAATCCATATAAACTGCATCAACTGAACTTCTCTCATCCACGCACTCAATCACATCTTCAAAAAATTCGAACATTTATTAGGCGTGCCCTCTGACAAAGCCGTGCTGACTCTCACTAATTAACTCAAACCTTTCCAAATGGGTATTAATCCTCTCCTTCAGAATTTTCTCCCAATTCCGATGGTGATAATATTGGATTGTGCAATTTCTGTTCAGTTCTTATCCTTCTCTCTCCCTCGTGTCCTTTCAAGCATTCCTCCAACGTTAGCTCTTTGTCTGTGCCTTTGCTGCCTTCCAGACTCATCCACGTCAGCGCTGCCCGGGCTCGTCTCCCACCTCACGCCCTCCGTAAAGTTGAGTTTGTACGAAGCTTTGCTGTCCCGGATCCTAACTCACATCAAGTCCCCTTCGCCCACCACCTCCACTGGCTGGCCAGCGTTGACACCTGTTCCCGCCACACCTTGATTTTCAAGGTTCCAATGCTGCTTTTCAAATCCCTCCAGTGATGTTACCCTTCACCGTCTCTGTAACATTTCCCAAGCCTGTCAGCCTCTCCAATTGCGACCCCTTGAGCATCCCCGATTTTTCCTGACAAGCCCCATTGGTGGGTTTTCCTCCAGCGACATGTCCCCAAGCTTAACTCTTTCTGCCTCTCTACTTCTTCCTCCAAAGCAACCTCTTTGATTAGACGTTTAGTCACCAGCTCAGATATCTCCTCGCGTGAATCAGTGTCACGTTTTGACTTGGCGAAGAAGCACTTTAAAGGTGCTATATGAATGCAAGGTGTTGTTGTTTGACCTTCTTCCCCCCCCCCCCCCTCCTCCTCCTCCTGACAGGTACTTCACCAAATTGACAGACATGGAGGCCACTGATATCAAGAACCCTTATTTAAACTATGGCATTGTGATCGACTGCGGGAGTAGTGGCTCGAGGCTGTTTGTGTACTGCTGGCCAAGACACAACGGCAACCCACACGATCTGCTTGATATCAAACAAATGAGGGGCAGGAACAGACAGCCTGTGGTGATGAAGATCAAACCAGGTAAGGCAATGGAAAATGCTGGAAAATAAAACACAGCAGGCCTGGTAATCTCCACAGTGGTTAGCACTGCTGCCTCACAGCATCAGGGACCCAGGTTCGATTCCCGGCTTGGGTCACTGTCTGTGCGTAGTCTGCACATTCTCCCCATGTCTGCGTGGGTTTCCTCTGGGTGCTCCGGTTTCCTCCCACAGTCTGAAAGACGTGCTGGTTAGGGTGCATTGGCCATGCTAAATTCTCCCTCAGTGTAACCCAGAACAGGCGCCGGAGTGTGGCGACTAGGGGATTTTCACAGTAACTTCATTGCAGTGTTAATGTAAGCCTACTTGTGACACTCATAAATAAACTTTACATGAGGGTGAAAGGAACGTTGCTGGGATGAGATGAGGAGCATTGGGAGAAACCAAGCGTGGAACAGGAACAGCAGCACAAACCCGCTGGCTGAATGGCCTGTTCCCCCTTGCCATGTCTTCCGTGTTATGTTTTATTTCGAGCTAACACTGAATTTAAAAGATCATCAGTTTGCAATATTCCGAACAGCGTAACGAGGTGTGACTATTTTAAAGTAAAGCTAAAGTTTACTTATTAGTCACAAGTAAGGCTTACATTAACACTGCAATGAAGTTACAGTGAAATTCCCCAGTCGCTACATTCCGCCCGTTCGGGTCAATGTACCTAACCAGCACACCTTTTAGACTGTGGGAGGAAACCGGAGCACCCGGAGGAAACCCACGGGGAGAGCGTGCATCTCTTTGTGAAACCTGTGTGTGTGCCTCAACGATGCTTTCTCAGCAGCTCCGAGATGTGGAAACATCGAATGATACAGCACAGCACCATGCCCGGACTCTAACCCCAGACTCTGTTGGTACTTCACATTCCTGTGTCAAACCACTTCTCGTGATTCTTTGTAAAATCTTTGCCTTTTGAGAACAATATTCTGGTGGCACACCAGTGGCTCACACCTGTATAGAGTCATCGAGGTTTACAGCATGGAAACAGGCCCTTCGGCCCAACCTGTCCATTTTTTTAAACCACTAAACTAGTCCCAATTACCCCCATTTGGCCCATATCCCTCTATTCCCATCTTACCCATGTAACTGTCTAAATGCTTTTTAAAAGACAAAATTGTACCCGTCTCTACTACTAGCTCTGGCAGCTTGTTCCAGGCACTCAACACTCTGTGAAAAAATTGCCCATCTGGACCCTTTTGTATCTCTCCCCTCTCACCTAAAACCTTATACCCTCTAGTTTTAGACTCCCCTACCTTTGGGAAAAGATATTGACTATCTAGCTGATCTGAGTCCCTCATTATTTTATAGACCTTTATAAGGTCACCCCTCAGCCTCCTACGTTCCAGAGAAAAAAGTCCCAGTCTATCCAGCCTCTCCTTATAACTCAAACCATCAAGTCCCGGTAGCATCCTAGTAAATCTTTTCTTTTGATTTGATTTGATTATTATTATCACACGTATTAACATCCAGTGAAAAGTATTGTTTCTTGCGCGCTACACAGACAAAGCATACCGTTCATAGAGAAGGAAAGGAGAGTGTAGAATGTAGTGTTGCAGGCATAGCTAGGGTGTAGAGAAAGATCAACTTAATGCAAGGTAAGTCCATTCAAAAGTCTGACAGCAGCAGGGAAGAAGCTGTTCTTGAGTCAGCTGGCACGTGACCTCAGACTTTTATATCTTTTTCCCAATGGAAGAAGGAGGAAGAGAGAATGTCCGGGGTGCGTGGGGTCCTTAATTATGCTGGCTGTTTTGCCGAGGCAGCGGGAAGTGTAGACAGAGTCAATGGATAGGAGGCTGGTTTGTCTGATGGATTGGGCTACATTCACAACCTTTTGTAGTTTCTTGCAGTCTTGGGCAGAGCAGGAGCCATACCAAGCTGTGATACAACCAGAAAGAATGCTTTCTATGGTGCATCTGTAAAAGTTGGTGAGAGTCGTAGTGGACATGCCAAATTTCCTCAGTCTTCTAAGAAAGTCGAGGCATTGGTGGCCTTTCTTAACTATAGTGTCGGCATGGGGGGACCAGGACAGGTTGTTGGTGATCTGGACACCTAAAAACCTGAAGCTCAGGACCCTTTTCAGTGTAACATACTGAAAAAAGTATATCCAGTCCATTCCATGTGTTTGTTTTTTTAAAATGATAATTAAAATGGAGTGTGTCTATCGTCAGTAACGATTGTGTCGAACATTGAGATGGAGCTGGGGACAGGACTCAGCAAGCAGTCTAGGTACAACACAGGCACCGCTGTTGATTCGATTTATCATTGTCACATGTATTGGGATACAGTGGAAAGTATTGTTTCTTGCGCGCTGTATAGATAGAGCATACCGTTCAGAGAGTACATAGCGGAGAAGGACAGGTAAGGCTCGATTGGTTTTTATTTTAGTGAAATAATTGTGTTTGTTTTGTTTTTCTGTTCCTTCCCACAGGTATTTCCGACCTCGCAGCCTCACCGGAGAAAGCCAGTGATTACTTGGCACCTCTGTTGAATTTTGCTGCTGATCATGTTCCTCATTCGAAGCACCAAGAGACTCCGTTATATATCCTGTGCACCGCTGGGATGAGGATCCTACCTGAAAAGTAACTGTCTTTCCACTCTTCTACATCAGATCATTCCATACTGAGAGGTGACGCTGTGTGTGAATTCATGAGCTGAGTTAATGGCCCCCATTGGTTTTGATCACACTGCAAGGGACAGGCTGGGTGCTGCTGCTTGGAATGTGTCCCATTCCCATTCTTCCCCAGGGCCAGGAATGTGTGAACACAGGGATAAATACCAGTGCATGCCACTGACCAAGATGATCATTGCAACATTATGCGCATCCCCTGTGAGGGTAAAGTGTGGGGTACATGTAAAGTGACACAGAGGCCGTGGGGCACTGCTTCATAGAATCCCTACAGTGCAGAAGGAGGCCATTCAGCCCATCGAGTCTGCACCGGCCACAATCCCACCCAGGCCCAATCCCCATAACCCCATGTATTTACCCTGCAAACCCCCCTGACACCAAGGGGCAATTTACCAGCACATCTTTCGGACTGTGGGGGGAAACTGGAGCACCCGGAGGGAACCCACGCAGGCACGGGGAGAAAGTGCAAACCACACAGACAGTGACCCAAGCTGGGAATCGAACCCAGGTCCCTGGTGCTGTGAGGCAGCAGTGCAAACCACCATGCCACCGTGCCGTCCCCAGTGTGTCTAAACCTACACTGAAGCTCAAGTCCAGGGGACATGTCCTCTGTGACATTCCAGATTCAGGATTTTGAGCTCTTCCATTGATCCAGTGGCTGCCTGGTTTAGTTGGACTGATCTCCATTCACGTTATGTCTGAAAAGGCGAGTTCAAATTGGATCCAAGCCTGTGACCAGATATTAAACAGCAGTACAACTAAGAATAAATGAGCGGGAATTAGAGATTTGTCTGTTTAAGAGTCTCGGACCTGAACGCCACTTTGGTGTCTGCTTCCCAAATTCCTCAATTTCCTGACTGTGCCCAGAAACCTGTGGGTAAGTACACTCAAAGACTGGACATCCGCAGCCTGTGTGGTAAGAACTAGGAGCAGGAGTAGGCCATCTGGCCCCTCGAGCCTGCTCCGCCATTCAATAAGATCATGGCTGATCTGAAGTGTTCAGTTCCACTTACCCGCCCATTCACCATAACCCTTAATTCCTTTACTGTTCAACAATCTATCTATCTTTGCCTTCGAAACATTCAATGAGGTAGCCTCAACTGCTTCGCTGGGCAGGGAATTCCACAGATTCACAACTCTTTGTGTGAAGAAGTTCCTCCTCAACTCAGTCCTAAATCTGCTTCCCCTTATTTTGAGACCATGCCCCCTAGTTCTAGCTTCACCCGCCAGTGGAAACAACCTCTCTGCTTCTATCTTATCTATTCCCTTCATAATCTTATATGTTTGTATTAGATCTCCCCTCATTCTTCTGAATTCCAACGAGTCTCATCCCAGTTTACTCAGTCTCTCCTCATAAGCTAACGCTCTCAATTCTCGAATCAACCTCGTGAATCTCCTCTGCACCCTCGCCAGTGCCAATATGTCCTTTCTCAAGTAAGGAGACCAAAACTGTACACAGTACTCCAGGTGTGGCCTCACTAGCACCTTATACAGCTGCAACACAACCTCCCTGTTTTTAAACTCCATCCCTCTAGCAATGGAGGACAAAATTCCATTTGCTGCCTTAATCTCTGGAATTCTCTGCCTAAATTCTTCTGTCACTTCACTCAGTGGTTAGCACTGCTGCTTCACAGCGCCAGGGACCCGGGCTCAATTCCTGGCTTGGATCACTGTCAGTGCAGAGTCTGCATGTTCTCCATGTTTGCGTGGGCTTCCTCCAGGTGCTCCAGTATCCTCCCACAGTCCGAAAGATGTGCTGGTTAGGTGCATTGGCCATGCTAAATTCTCCTTCAGTGTACCCAAACAGGCGCCGGAATGCGGCGATGAGGATATTTCCATAATAACTTCATTGCAGTGTTAATGTAAGCCTATTTGTGGCACAATAAATAAACTTAAACTAATTACCTGCTGCACCTGCAAACCAACTCCTTGAGATTCCTGCACAAGGACACCCAGGTCCCTCTGCACAGCAGCATGCTGCAATTTTTTACCATTTAAATAAGAGTCCATTTTGTTGTTATTCCTACCAAAGTGGATGACATTTACCAACATTGTACTCCATCTGCCAGACCCTCGCCCACTCACTTAGACTATCTATATCCCTTTGCAGACTTTCAGCATCCTCTGCACACTTTGCTCTTCCACCCATCTTAGTGTCATCTGCGAATTTTGACACACTACACTTGGTCCCCAGCTCCAAATCATCTATGTAAATCGTAAACAATTGCGGTCCCAACACTGATCCCTGAGGCACACCACTAGTCACTGATCGCCAACCGGAAAAACACCCATTTACCCCCACTCTTTGCTTTCTGTTAGTTAACCAATCCTCTATCCATGCTAATACATTACCCGTAACACTATGCACCTTTATCTTATGCAGCACCTTTGTGCGGCACCTAGTCAAATGCCTTCTGGAAATCCGATACACCACACCCATCGGTTCCCCATTGTCCACTGTGTTCGTAATGTCCTCAAAGAATTCCAGTAAATTAGTTAAACATGACCTTCCTTTCATGAACCCATGCTGCGTCTGCCCAATGGGACAATTTCTATCCAGATGTCTCACTATTTCTTCCTTGATGATTGATTCAAGCATTCCCCCACTACAGAAGTTAAGCTAACCGGCCTATAGTTACCAGCCTTTTGTCTACCTCCGTTTTTAAACAGTGGCGTCACATTTGCTGTTTTCCAATCTGCGGGAACCACCCCAGAATCCAGCGAATTTTGGTAAATTACCACTTGTGCATTTCCTATTCCCCCCTCCATCTCTTTTAGTACCCTGGGATGCATTCCATCAGGACCAGGAGATTTGTCTACCTTTAGCCCCATTAGCTTACCTAACACTGCTTCTTTAGTGGTAATAGTTTCTGGGTCCTCACTTGCCATAGCCTTCTTACCATCAATTTTTGGCATGTTGTTTGTGTCTTCCACTGTGAAGACCAACACAGAATACCTGTTCAATACCTCGGCCATTTCCAGTTATTACATCCCCCTTCTCATCCTCTGAAGGACCAATGTTTACTTTAGCCACTCTTTTTTATTTTATATATTTGTAAAAACTTTTGCTATCTGTTTTTATATTCTGAGCTACTTTACTCTCATAATCTTTCTCACTTTTCTTTCTGTTGACCTTTAGAGATTTCCCAATCCTCTAGTTTCCCACTAATCTTTGCCACTTTGTATGCATTTTCTTTCAGTTTGATACCCTCCTTTATTTCCTTCGATATCCATGCCTGATTTCCCTTTTTCGACAATCCTTCCTTATCCAAACATTCACAGGCCCTCTGAATGAAGACGTTTCACTTCAGCTCAGTTACTGAATGGCCAACCCCTTCTCCCGCTCTCCAACACTCACCCTCTGAAACCTTAGAAGAAATGTATACATTTCATTGAGAACACGCCATGTTCTTAACCCCAGAGAATCTAGGCCTATTCAACTCCGTTGAAGCAACTTGGTACTCGAGCGACATGTATTCCAGACAGGGCAGCACGGTGCCACAGTGGTTAGCACTGCTGCCTCACAGCGCCAGGGACCTGGGTTCAATTCCGGCATTGGTCACTGTCTGTGTAGAGTCTGTAAGGAGTCTAACAGCACCAGGTTAAAGTCCAACAGGTTTATGGTAGCAAACGCCACTAGCTTTCGGAGCACTGCTCCTTCGTCAGGTAAGTGGGGGATGTGTAGAGTCTGCACATTCTCCCATGTCTGCGTGGGTTTCCTCCGGGTGCTCCGGTTTCCTCCCACACTCCAAAGCTGTGCGGGTTAGGTTGATTGGCCATGCTAAATTGCCCCTTAGTGTCAGGGGGATGAGTAGGGTAAATATGTGGGGTTACGGGAATAGGGCCTGGGTGGGATTGTGGTCAGTGCAGACTCGATGGGCCGAATGGCCTCCTTCTGCACTGTAGGGAATCTTTGATCTCCAAATTGAAACCTGGGTCTGGCTCTGAGTTTGGCCGGTCATGGAGACTGTGTAGTTCATCTCCATTTATCCCGGTTCGGTTGGTGTAAAAACCCCACTCTGTTGAAACCTGGCAATGCCTATTGGAAAGTTCCTCTGTGCAGTTTAAACGTGCAACAAAGCAGGCTCAGTTGTGATGCCCCCACTGCCAAATAGCTTCTGAACAGACACTGCACATGTAGAGATTCGTCACAGAGACACATTCGACTGTAGCCAATTGAGATGTGGTCTAGTCTGAATCATGTAATGAAGGGAAGCGGGACACTCGCTCTGATTCTTTCCTGCGCACCGGTTAACAGCCTTATTCCAGTGTGTTCACTTTGGTCTTGCAGCCAGCAAAATGCCATCCTTGAAGATCTCCGGACGGATATTCCCCTGAACTTCGACTTCCTGTTTGCCGACTCTCACGCAGAGGTCATTTCAGGAAAACAAGAAGGTTCGTATTCTGCAGTGACAGCTGTGTTTAGTAGATTAGTTGAACAGTTCTGAGCTTTCGGGTGAATTGATAAGCTGGTCGGCAAATGCACTGGACATTTAGGTAAATATTGACAAGGAAGTCCGTGACATGAGAAGTCAGCCTGTTCTATCTTGTTCAGTCCACTGCATTGCTTGTACAGAGTGAGTATTGACACCATTGTGTTACCCAGTGAGTTGGAGACTGGGCCAGAGTTTGGACAGCATTTTCATATAATCCCTACAGTGCAGAAGGAGGGCATTCAGCCCATCGAGTCTGCACCGACCACAATCCCACCCAGGCTCTATTCCCGTAACCCTACATATTTACCCTGCTAATCCCCCTGACACTAGGGTCAATTTAGCATGGCCAATCAACCTAACCCGCACACCTTTGGACTGTGGGAGGAAACCGGAGCACCCGGAGGAAACCCACGCAGACGCGGGGAGAATGTGCACACTCTACACAGACAGCGACCTGAGGCTGGAATCGAACCCGGGTCCCTGGCGCTGTGAGGCAGCAGTGCTAACCCACTGTGCTACTGTGCCGCTCCAGGCAAGTATAATTTCCCGGGCAAGTATAACTTGAGTCTCTAAGCTACAACAAACAGAGCTGGAGACTGTAACTACAGCAAAGTCCGCCATCAGAAGCAGAGCTATTTCACCTACACCGTGCAGTGAGTGGAGGATGGTTAGATAATATGTACATAAAGTCAATCCCACGTTATCCAGCCATGTGGTCTGAAGGCAGGGGGAAATGGGAGAATGATTTAGTCCTTTCCAACTCGGACCTGGTGTCACTACATGTAACCATGTTTATTTGATTTGACTTATTATTGTCACATGTATTGGTATATAGTGAAAAGTATTGTTTCTTGCGTGCTATACAGACGAAGCATACCGTTCATAGAGAAGGAAAGGAGAGGGTGCGGAATGTAATGTTCCAGTCACAGCTAGGGTGCAGAGAAAGATCAACCTAATGCGAGGTAGGTCCATTCAAAAGTCTGATGACAGCAGGGAAGAAGCTGTTCTTGAGTCGGTTGGTACGTGACCTCAGGTTTTTGTCCCAACAGAAGAAGGTGGGAGAGTGACTGTCCGGGGTGTGTGGGGTCCTTGATTATGCTGGCTGCTTTTCCGAGGCAGCGGGAAGTGTAGACAGAGTCAATGGATGGGAGGCTGGTTTGCATGATGGATTGGGCTATGTTCACACCCCTTGGAAGTATATTGCGGTCTTGGGCAGAGCAGGAGCCAGACCAAGCTGTGAAACAACCAGAAAGAATGCTTTCTTTGGTGCATCTGTAAACGTTGGTGAGAGTCGTAGCGGACATTTCCTTAGCCTCCTGAGAAAGTAGAGGCGTTGGTGGGCTTTCTTAACTATAGCATCAGCATTGGGGGACCAGGACAGGTTGTTGGTGATCTGCGCACTTAAAAGCTTGAAGCTCTCAACCATATCTACTTCGGCTCCGTTGATGTAGACAGGGGCATGTTCTCCTTTATGCTTCCTGAAGTCGATGACAATCGCCTTCGTTTTGTTGACATTGAGGGAGAGATTATTGTTCCTGCACCAGTTCACCAGATTCTCTATCTCATTCCTGTACTCTGTCTCATCATTGTTTGAGATCCGACCCACTACGGTGGTGTCGTCAGCAAACTTGAAAATCGAGTTGGAGGGAATTTGGCCAAACTGTCATATGTGTATAAGGAGTATAGTAGGGGGCTGAGAACACAGCCTTGTTGGGCACCGGTGTTGAGGATGATCGTGGAGGAGGTGTTGTTGCCTAACCTTACTGATTGTAGTCTGTGAGTTAGGAAGTTCAGGATCCAGTCGCAGAGGGAGGTGCCGAGGCCCAGGCCACGGAGTTTGCAGATGAGTTTCGTGGGAATAATAGTGTTGAAGGCTGAGCTGTAGTCAATAAATAGGAGTCTGACATAGGTGTCCTCGTTATCTAGGTGTTACAGGGTTGAGTGCAGGGCCAGGGAAATGGCATCTGCTGTGGACCTGCTGCGGCGGTAGGCAAACTGTAGTGGATTCAGGTAATCCAGGAAGTGTTTAAAATGTGACCTAGTCACTGAGCAGTTTGGGTTCGACTCTGTACTTTTGGAACCTGTGTGTCTTTAAAAACAAATACGACTGCTTGCTAATTGTCACAGAATCCCTACAATGCAGCAGGAGGCCATTCAGCCCATCCAGTTTGCTCCAGCCACAATCTCACTCAGGCCCTATTCCCGTAACCCCGCGTATTTACCCCTGACACTAAGGGGCAATTTAGCATGGCCAATCAGCCTAACCTGCACATCTTTAGAGTGTGGGAGGAAACCGGAGCGCCCGGAGGAAACCCACACAGACACGGGGAGAATGTGCAGACTCCACACAGCCACTGTGTTGGGGTATAAGGTATTGTATTGGGATGTAGTCACCAACTCCTCAGTAAAATGGCTTTCACAAGTTATTACAATGCCCAAAAGGACCAGCTTAATTTTCAAAAGGTTAATTGAGGCAAAGGCTGGCAAATTAAAACAAGGGTGATTTGATTTGATTTGATTTTTTATTGTCACATGTATTAACACACAGTGAAAAGTATTGTTTCTTGCGCGCTATACAGACAAAGCATACCATTCATAGAGAAGGAAAGGAGAGAGTGCAGAATGTAGTAGTCATTGTTGGGGTGTAGAGAAAGATCAACTTAATGTCAGGGCGGCACGGTAGCACAGTGGTTAGCACTGCTGCTTCACAGCTCCAGGGACCTGGGTTCGATTCCCAGCTTGGGTCACTGTCTGTGTGGAGTTTGCACATTCTCCTCGTGTCTGCGTGGGTTTCCTCCAGGTGCTCCGGTTTCCTCCCACAGTCCAAAGATGTGCGTGTTAGGTTGATTGGTCATGCTAAAAATTGCCCTTAGTGTCCTGAGATGTGTAGGTTAGAGGGATTAGTGGGTAAATATATTGGGGATATGGGGGTAGGGCTTGGGTGGGATTGTGGTCGGTGCAGACTCGATGGGCCGAATGGCCTCTTTCTGTACTGTAGGGTTTCTATGATTCTAGGATTCTATGTCTTCGGGGTCCTGAGGATCGCCAAATCTGTAGGAGATTGAACTAAAGCATTGTTACAGAGTTTTAAAGAGAATAGCGTTTTAAAAGCACAGAACAAGAGTAAAAGTTAGAATGAGAGGGTATGTTGGGCACAGCTTGTCGCCTCGCTGCAGCGCCATCTTGGGTGTGTGTTTTCATCCAATGTTAACTTTGGGACAACTTCTGTCCCGGTGCGAAGAGCACTCGCTGGGTAATGATGTCACAAAAGACACGGTGCTGAGTAAATCTCGCTCGCCCTTCACATGTTTTTTTTTAATGATCCCGGGATTATGAATATTTCACGCTTGGCAATTTTTTTGCGGCCGAAGGTGTTTTAAAGCTGAAGGAGTTGTAATAGTTTTTATTTTTTATTTCCATGCTTTCAGGAGTTTACGCCTGGATTGGAATCAATTTTGTCCTGGGGCGCTTCGACCACGTCAGTGACGGTAAAAGTTTACTTGTACTTTGTAAAGAGTGGGTGGGGATGATGTTTGTGTGGTGTGTTTTTTACACAAGTGTGGACGATTGCGGTTCTGGTGGTTACGTGCAATTAATAGTTTAATCCTCCGCTGACCTCTCTGTTAATAAAATGGATTTGACTCATGTCACTGCAGGGGAAAAGTTGTCACGGAACAGGGCTGGGCAGACTGCTGAGCAAACTTACCCCCGGGGAGTGGCAATGCCAATCCGTCCACAGCTAGCTCCCACCGACAGCACTGTGGCTTTGGTTTGTCCATTGTCCCGTTTGCCCCCAACCTATCCCTGATTTTTCTATCATGCCCCACCTCCTCCTACCCCTTTCCAGCGAGATAATTCTGCTGTATTGTTCCAGTTCTGTACAAGAGTCATTACGACCCAAAGCGTTAACTCTCTCTCTCTCTCCACAGATGCTGCCAGACCTGTTGAGTTTACCCAACATTTTCTGTTTTTGGTTCCAATTTCCAGCATCCGCAGTACTTTGTTTTTTATCTGATTCTCGGTGTTGGTTCAGGGATGAATATTGGCCAGGACACTGGGAACTACTCCCCTTGGTCTCCTGCAAGATAAAATGTAGTGCGGACTGTCCCTTTCACCTGAGAGCAGACACGGTCTCAGTTTAAGACCATCCAAAAGATAGCATCTCTGACAGTGCCGCACTCCCTGAAAACTGTACTTGGGAAGTGTCGAGCTAGATATTATACATGAGTCTTTGGATTGGGATTGATTAGCTTCTGGCTGATGTGAGAGATGTCAATGTAAATGCAGTGCAGCAAAAGACTATCTTACCCAGGCCCCACCCTCATGCTCTATCCGTGTAACCCTGTGCATTTCCCATAGCCCATCCATCTAACCGCCACATCTTTGGAGTGTGAGAGGAAACCGGAGGAAACCCACGCAGACACGGGGAGAATGTGCAAACTCCACGCAGACAGTCACCCGAGGTCGGAATCGAACCCGGGACCTTGGCGCTGTGAGACAGCAGTGCTAACCCACTGTGCCACCCTCAAACTGAGACTCAATTTTAAAAAAAGTACTTGCAGCTGGAGATGCGGCATGAATAAAATCTCAGCTACGGCTTGGCAGTTGGACAGTGTTTGTATCAAGGCTTGATCGATATTGGTAACTAACTGGTTGTCCTTTGCTGAATTCACACAGGTGAAGATTCGCTTGTGGAAGTCAACCTTCCTGGTACTGAGGCTCAGGCAGCTGTTGTCCGGAAGAGGACAACTGGTGTATTAGACATGGGAGGGGTTTCTACTCAAATAGCCTATGAAGTGCCCAAAACTGTAAGCTTTGCCTCTTCACAACAGGTTATTATCTGTCCTACCTCTTTTATTTTTCTGTTTGCTTTTGTGTTTTCTCCTTTTTTAAAAATTCTCAGACTTGTGTGCCGCTCAGTCTCAGGCATGGCTACGGGTGAGGCTGTGATTGCAGGCCAGAGCTTCCTGTGACAGCAGCGTGCATGTGCTCTGAAAACCGCTGTTAGCGCTTGTGTGTTGCCTGTCCCCGCCGCCTTTTAAGCTGAGTCTGCTTTGTAACAATTCGTGGCTCGTTCACTGAGCAGAGGAGGAATGTGGAGTCAATCTTTCCTTCATTTCACAGAACCCCAGAGAACGCAGGCGCACACACCCTTTTCCCACCCCGCTTTGTGCTTCAGATTAACGCCCTAACCTTTCCACAATTGGGATCAGCTGTTCTTGTGTGCACCCCATTGTGACAGGATCCCCACATTATCGTACCTTGCCGTTCACTCATGTAGTGTTTGCCTGTCTCGTCTTGCCCTTTCGTACGAGGTCATTGGTTTTTCATGCGTTAAACGGCGGGATGGCTCACAGGTATAGGTTGAGAGGCGGTAGATGAGGAGGAACTACTTCTCACAGAGGGTGGTGAATTTGTGGAACTCGCTGCCCCAGAGCGCGGTGGAGTCTGAATCGTTGAATGGTTTCACGAAGGAGATGGATATATTTCTAATAAAGAAATGAGTTAAAAGGATATGGGAATAGGTGGGGAGGTGGATTTGAGACCGGGGAGAGATTAGCCATGGTCTGACTGAATGGCGGAGCAGGCTCGAAGGGCTGAATCTGCCAACTTCTGCTCCTAATTCCTGTTCCTTTGAGAAAGTATTGATAAATGAGTTTCTGGTGCTACATCCCTCTTGTGTGTTTTCCTTGCTGAGCCAGCAGGTCAGAGGGTGAGGATGGAATGGAGCCAGTGCGGGGGGAGGGAGGTAAGAGAAGGATAGTGTTGGAGAAATGGACCATGGTGACAAGAGGCCAGCAGAGATTGGGCACCAAGTATGACCAGGGATTAACACACACACAGTCCCACACACACACAGTCCCACACACACACAGTCCCACACACACACAGTCCCACACACACACAGTCCCACACACACACACAGTCCCACACACACACACACAGTCCCACACACACACAGTCCCACACACACACACAGTCCCACACACACACACAGTCCCACACACACACACAGTCCCACACACACACAGTCCCACACACACACAGTCCCACACACACACAGTCCCACACACACACAGTCCCACACACACACAGTCCCACACACACACAGTCCCACACACACACAGTCCCACACACACACACAGTCCCACACACACACACACAGTCCCACACACACACAGTCCCACACACACACACAGTCCCACACACACACACAGTCCCACACACACACACAGTCCCACACTCACACACGGTCCCACACTCACACACGGTCCCACACACACACACACACGGTCCCACACACACACACACACGGTCCCACACACACACAGTCCCACACACACACACACAGTCCCACACACACACACACACACACACAGTCCCACACACACACACAGTCCCACACACTCACACACGGTCCCACACACTCACACACGGTCCCACACACTCACACACGGTCCCACACATACACACACAGTCCCACGCACACACACACACAGTCCCACACACACACACACACAGTCCCACACACACACACACAGTCCCACACACACACACACAGTCCCACACACACACACACAGTCCCACACACACACACAGTCCCACACACACACACACAGTCCCACACACACACACACAGTCCCACACACACACACACAGTCCCACACACACACACAGTCCCACACACACACACAGTCCCACACACACACACAGTCCCACACACACACACAGTCCCACACACACACACAGTCCCACACACACACAGTCCCACACACACACACACAGTCCCACACTCACACACAGTCCCACACACACACACACAGTCCCACACACTCACACACAGTCCCACACACTCACACACAGTCCCACACTCACACACAGTCCCACACTCACACACAGTCCCACACTCACACACAGTCCCACACTCACACACGGTCCCACACACTCACACACGGTCCCACACACACACACAATCCCACACTCACACACAGTCCCACACACTCACACACGGTCCCACACACTCACACACGGTCCCACACACACACACACAGTCCCACACACACACATGATTGTCCGGCCGTGCTCGCCCCAAAGCCGAAAAATCCTGTCCAAGGTCAACGGACCTTTACATGGTCCGTCCTCCCCCACCTGCTATGATTCCCGTGATGGGCGGGATGGGAAAATTATTCACGCCCCCCCCCTCCTCTTTCTAATCTTTGTGATGACAAAGGTGGGAACAGATGGGGGTGACGGTGGGTGAGGACAGGAGCTGCAGCAAGTTGAAGGCAGGTTGACGATGCCACAGCGATTCCCACTCTGGCGCTGAAAGTGAGGCGGCTCCTTCATGGCTCTGAGGTTAAGTCAGGAAACAGGAGCATCTTGTGACCCAACACTCAGGCCCAAGTGTGGATGCAAGCACGTGAAGCAGTGGTACAGTCCCTGTGAGTGCGTGTTAGATTATCCTGAGGCACTGATCTGTCTTAACCCCTACAAGAAGAACGATATCAAATGCATCAGGGAGTAACCTCGTTCACTGAGCAAGCATCTGCTCTTGTCGGAGAATTCCACACTTTGATTCCCCGGGCTGCACCAAGTGAAGAAATGTCGCTTCAACTCTCCCCTGAGTTGTTTAACTCGAATATTGTTTAACTGATGTCCCCTTGTGTCATACTCACCCAACAGTGGAAATGGATTCTCTCTCTCTCACTTCCTTTCAAAATCCAAACAGGGCAATCAAATCATAGACTTGGGCACAGATCAGCTAGATAGTCAACATCTTTTCCCAAAGGTAGGGGAGTCTAAAACTAGAGGGCATAGGTTTAAAGTGAGAGGGGAGAGATACAAAAGGGTCCAGAGGGGCAATTATTTCACACAGAGGGTGGTGAGTGTCTGGAACAAGCTGCCAGAGGTAGTAGTAGAGGCGGGTACAATTTTGTCTTTTAAAAAGCATTTAGACACGTTACATGGGTACGATGGGTATAGAGGGATATGGGCCAAATGTGGGCAATTGGGACTAGCTTCGGGGTTTAAACAAAAAGGTGGCATGGACAAATTGGGCCAAAGGGCCTGTTTCCATGCTGTAAACCTCTATGAAATCCTCCCTTAACCAGATAAATTCGGGAAATACAGGTCCAGGCCTACTTTCTGTAATCTTAGAGGACCCTTGACCATGATTACACTCGGCGAGCCCAGAACTGGGGAGAAGAATCTTCTGCTGAGGAGCGAGTGAACCCAGTGGTTTTCTCATAGTGAACGTTGGAAAAGTCTGGGTGGAAGACTGTGTCTTCCAGCTTCCCAAGTGCTGTGGCCTGGTGATGTGCTGAATCTTTGGAGTGCCTCCACCACATACACACGGCTTGCCTTTATTAATGCCCAAACTGGCTCGCTCACACATGGGGCAAAGAGTTAACACCGTGAGTTACAAGAGATAACGAGACAAGAGATGAGTTCATGGATTCATGAAGGGAAAGTCGTGTTTGACGAATCTACTGGACTTTTATGAAGATGTCACTAGTGCGGTTGACAGAGGGGAACCGGTGGATGTGGTGTTTTAGATTTCCAGAAGGCGTTCGATAAGGTGCCTCACAAAAGGTTGCTGCAGAAGATTGGGGTACACGGAGTTAGGGGTAAGGTGTTGGCGTGGATTGGGGATTGGCTATCTAACAGGAAGCAGAGAGTTGGGATAAATGGGTGCTTTTCTGGTTGGCAGTTGGTGACCAGTGGCGTGCCGCAGGGATCGGTGCTGGGGCCTCAATTGTTTACCATTTACATAGATGATCTGGAGGAGGGGACTGAATGTAGGGTATTCAAGTTTGCTGATGACACAAAGGTGAGTGGGAAAGCGAATTGCGTGGAGGACGCGGAAAGAGAGCAGAGAGATTTGGATAGGCTGAGCGAGTGGGCGAGGATCTGGCAGATGGAATATAACGTTAGCAAATGTGAGGTTATCCACTTTGGAAGAAATAATAGTAAATTGGAATATTATTTAAATGGAGAAAAATTACATCGTGCGACTGTGCAGAGGGACCTGGGGGTCCTTGTGCACGAATCGCAAAAACTCAGTCTGCAGGTGCAGCAGGTGATCAAGAAGGCGAATGGAATGTTGGCCTTTATCGCGAGGGGGATAGAATATAAAAGCAGGGAGGTCTTGCTGCAACTGTACAAGGCACTGGTGAGGCCGCAACTGGAGTACTGTGTGCAGTTTTGGTCCCCTTATTTGCGAAAGGATATATTGGCCTTGGAGGGAGTGCAGAGAAGGTTCACCAGGTTGATACCGGAGATAGAACATAGAAAGCCACAGCACAAACAGGCCCTTCGGCCCACAAGTTGCGCCGATCACATCCCCACCTCTAGGCCTATCTATAGCCCTCAATCCCATTAAATCCCATGTACTCATCCAGAAGTCTCTTAAAAGACCCCAACGAGTTTGCCTCCACCACCACCGACGTCAGCCGATTCCACTCACCCACCACCCTCTGAGTGAAAAACGTATCCCTGACATCTCCTCTGTACCTACCCCCCAGCACCTTAAACCTGTGTCCTCTCGTAGCAACCATTTCAGCCCTTGGAAATAGCCTCTGAGAGTCTACCCTATCCAGACCTCTCAACATCTTGTAAACCTCTATCAGGTCACCTCTCATCCTTCGTCTCTCCAGGGAGAAGAGACCAAGCTCCCTCAACCTATCCTCATAAGGCATGCCCCCAATCCAGGCAACATCCTTGTAAATCTCCTCTGCACCCTTTCAATGGCTTCAACATCTTTCCTGTAATGAGGTGACCAGAACTGCGCGCAGTACTCCAAGTGGGGTCTAACCAGGGTCCTATAAAGCTGCAGCATTATCTCCCGACTCCTAAACTCAATCCCTCGATTAATGAAGGCCAGTACGCCGTACGCCTTCTTGACCGCATCCTCCACCTGCGAGGCCGATTTAAGAGTCCTATGGACCCGGACCCCAAGGTCCTTCTGATCCTCTACACTGCTAAGAATGGTACCCTTCATATTATACTGCTGCTTCATCCCATTGGATCTGCCAAAATGGATCACCACACACTTATCCGGGTTGAAGTCCATCTGCCACTTCTCCGCCCAGTCTTGCATTCTATCTATGTCTCGCTGCAACTTCTGACATCCCTCCAAACTATCCACAACACCACCTACCTTGGTGTCGTCAGCAAACTTACCAACCCATCCCTCCACTTCCTCATCCAGGTCATTTATGAAAATGACAAACAGCAAGGGTCCCAGAACAGATCCCTGGGGCACTCCACTGGTCACTGACCTCCATGCAGAGAAAGACCCCTCCACAGCCACTCTCTGCCTTCTGCAGGCAAGCCAGTTCTGGATCCACAAGGCAACAGCCCCTTGGATCCCATGCCCTCTCACTTTCTCAAGAAGTCTTGCATGGGGGACCTTATCGAACGCCTTGCTGAAGTCCATATAGACCACATCCACCGCTCTTCCTTCGTCAATGTGTTTGGTCACATTTTCAAAGAACTCAACCAGGCTCGTAAGGCACGACCTGCCCTTGACAAAGCCGTGCTGACTACTTTTGATCATACTAAACTTCTCTAGATGATCATAAATCCTGTCTCTCAGGATCCTCTCCATCAACTTACCAACCACTGAGGTTAGACTCACCGGTCGGTAATTTCCCGGGCTGTCCCTGTTCCCTTTCTTGAATATAGGGACCACATCTGCAATCCTCCAATCCTCCGGAACCTCTCCCGTCTCCATCGACGATGCAAAGATCATCGCCAAAGGCTCCGCAATCTCCTCCCTCGCCTCCCACAGTAACCTGGGGTACATCCCATCCGGTCCCGGCGACTTACCAACCTTGATGCCATTCAATAGTTCCAACGCATCCTCTTTCTTTATGTCCACATGCTCGATCCTTTCTGTCCACCGCAAACCAGCAGTACAACCACCCAGATCCCTTTCCACCGTGAATACCGAGGTAAAGTATTCATTAAGCAGCTCCGCCATTTCTAACGGTTCCGCACAAACTTTTCCCCCTTCACCTTTTAAGGGTCCTATGCCTTCACATCTCATCCTTTTACTCTTGACATATTTGTAGAAAGCCTTGGGATTCTCCTTAATCTTACCCGCCAAGGCCTTCTCATGACCCCTTCTCGCTCTCCTAATTTCCTTCTTAAGCTCCTTCCTACATCCCGTATACTCCTCTAAATCCTTAACACCTCCTAGCTCTCTGAACCTTCTGTACGCCTCTCTTTTCTTATTCACCAGGTTCATCACAACCTTCGTGCACCACGGTTCCCGTACCCTACCAACACCCCCCTGTCTCATCGGAACGTTGTCATGCAGAGCTCCAGACAAACATTCCTTGAAAATCCTCCACTTTCCTTCGGTACTTTTCCCCAAGAATGCCTCCTTCCAATTTACCCGTCTAATTTCCTCCCTGATGACACTGTATTTCCCTTTACTCCAGAGAAACACTTTCCTAGCCTGCCTGATCCTATCTCTTTCCAATGCTATCGTGAAGGAGATAGAATTATGATCGCTATCCCCAAGATGCTCACCCACCGAGAGATCCTCCACCTGTCCAGGTTCATTAGCCAGCACCAGATCAAGTACAGCCTCTCCTCTAGTAGGCTTATCCACATACTGTGTCAGGAAACTCTCCTGGACACACCTAACAAACTCCTCTCCATCCAAACCCCTAGCCCTAGGGATATTCCAATCTATGTTTGGGAAATTAAAATCTCCCATCACGACAACTCTGTTATTCCTACATCTCTCCAGGATCTGTTTCCCCATCTGCTCCTCAACATCTCTGTTACTATTGGGCGGCCTATAGAAAACACCCAGCAACGTTACCGACCCCTTCCTGTTCCTCACCTCCACCCACAGAGACTCCGTAGTCAATCCCTCCACGGCGTCCACCTTCTCTACAGCCGTGACACTATCCCTGATCAACAGTGCCACTCCCCCCCCTCTCTTGCCTCCCTCCCTGTCCTTCCTGAAACATCTAAAACCCGGCACCTGAAGCACCCAGTCCTGTCCCTGAGACATCCAAGTCTCCGTAATGGCCACCACATCACAATTCGAAGCAGCAATCCACGCTCTAAGCTCATCCACTTTATTCACTACACTCCTGGCATTAAAATAGACACATCTCAGACCTTCAGCCTGAGCACTTCCCTTCTCCATCACTCGTCTAACCTCCCTCTTACCCTGTTTACATTCCTTATCTATTTGCGAGCTAACCTCCTCGCTCTCAGTCCCCTCATTTCGATTCCCTCCCCCCAACCTTTCTAATTTAAAGTCTCTCCAGTAGCCTTAGCCAACCTTCCCGCCAGGATATTGGTCCCCCTGGGATTCAAGTGCCACCCGTCTTTTTTAAACAGGTCACACCTGCCCCTAAAGAGGTCCCAATGATCCAAGTACCCAAATCCTTGTCCCTTGCTCCAGTCCCTCAGCCACGCATTCATTCTCCACCGATTCCTGTTCTCACTCTCCCGCAGCACAGGCAGCAATCCCGAGATTACTACCTTTGCATTCCTCTTTCTCAGCTGTCTACCTAACTCCCTATATTCTCTTTTCATGACCCCTTCCCTCTTCCTACCTATGTCAGCAGTACCTATATGCATCACGACCTTCGGCTCCTCTCCCTCCCCCTTCAGGATTTCTGGGACTCGACCAGAGACATCCCGGACCCCTGCACCAGGGAGGCAAACCACCATCCGAGAGTCCCGTCTGTGTCCGCAAAAACGCCTATCTGACCCCCTCACCGTAGAGTCCCCAATTAGCACTACCCTCCTTTCCTTACCCTTTTGCACTACTGGGCCAGGCTCAGCTCCAGAGACACTGCCACCGCTGCTTCCCCCAGGTGGGCTGTCCACCCCAGTAGTACTCAGACAGGAGTACTTATTATTAAGGGGCACATCCACCGGGGTGCTCACCATCAACCGAGCTTTCTCCTTCCTCACTGTTACCCAGTTACCCTCCTCCCGTGGTCCCGGTGTGACCACCTGCCGATAGCTCCTGTCAATGACCTCCTCACTATCCCTAACCCGGCGAAGGTCCTCGAGCTGCAATTCCAGTTCCCTAACATGGTCCCTTAGGAACCGCAGCTCAACACACCCAGCACAGATATGGTCGTCCGGGAGGCTAGGAGCCTCCAGGACCTCCCACATCCTACATTGGGAACAACATACTGGCCTCACACTCATAATTGCCCCTTTAAACACACAGGGAAAAAAAAAGTGAATGAAAATTTTAAACTTACCTTTCCTCCTCCTGTTTTCTCCAAAGCCCTGCTCTCACTGGGTCTTTTTTTTTAGGTTAGAGGAGGAGGGAGGGTGGGATACTCTACATGTGTAGAGTATCGGGATTCCTCTCTGTTCCAATTTATTGGGGGAAAAAAAATGATGAGGGGTGTGGCTTATGAGGAGAGATTAAACAGATTGGGTCTGTACTCGGAGTTTAGAAGGATGAGGGGTGATCTTATAGAGACATATAAGATAATGAAGGGGCTGGATAGGGTAGAGGTGGAGAGATTCTTTCCACTTAGAAGGGAAACCAGAACTAGAGGGCACAGCCTCAAAATAAGGGGGGGCCGGTTCAGAACAGAGTTGAGGGGGAACTTCTTCTCTCAGAGGGTAGTGAATCTCTGGAATTCTCTGCACATTGAAGTGGTGGAGGCTTCCTCGTTGAATATGTTTAAATCACGGGTAGATAGTTTTCTGATCGATAAGGGAATTAGGGGATATGGGGAGCAGGCGGGTAAGTGGAACTGATTCGCTTCAGATCAGCCATGATCTTGTTGAATGGCGGGGCAGGCTTGAAGGGCCAGATGGCCTACTCCTGCTCCTATTTCTTATGTTCTTAAACCGCAGGAATTTGCTGGTTGATTTATCCCCTTTCCTCACTTACTTCACCCAAACGGAATCATGTCTTCCACCTCCCAATCAGTTTGAAGAACGTGCTGGATTTGTGCATTAATTGCCCTGTTTAAACTTTCAGTGGAATGTTATTCCTCACAATTCACAGTGTAGATACTCCCTTCAACAGCACGATAAATGTTAATTGCAAACAGTAACAAACTCCTCTGGCCTAAAAGGAAACAGGATAAACTGTTCAGTTTCACTCCTGCTAATTTCTTGGACCATAAGACATAGGAACAGAATTAGGCCACTCGGCCCATCGAGTCTGCTCTGCCATTCAATCATCTGCCATTTTTCTCATCCCCATTCTCCTGCCTTTTCCCCATAACCCTTGATCCCCTTATTAATCAAGAACCTAGCTATCTCTATCTTAAAGACACTCAATGACCTGGCCTCCACAGCCTTCTGCGGCAAAGAGTTCCACAGATTCACCACTCTCTGGCTGAAGAAATTCCTCCTCATCTCTGTCTTAAAGGATTGTCCCTTTAGCCTGAGGTTGTGCCCTCTGGTTCTAGTATTTCCTACTCGTGGAAACATCCTCTCCATGTCCACTCTATCCAGACCTCGCAGTTTCCTGCAAGTTTCAATAAGATCCCCCCTCATCCTTCTAAACTCCCAGTCCTCAACCGTTCCTCATACGACAAGCTCTTCATTCCAGGGATCATTCTTGTGAATCTCTTCTGGACCCTTTCCAAGGCCACCAACAGTGTCTTCAGTTCCTTCCTTCCTTGGATTTAAAGTTTAATTTTATTTTCTGTCTCCTTTCTTTCTCTGAGTTAATCTTCTCCCCTCTCGCTTTCTCCTTCTACAGTAAGTAGTCTCACAACACCAGGCTAAAGTCCAACAGGGTTATTTGGTAGCACGAGCTTTCGGAGCGCTGCCCCTTCATCAGGTGAGTGCAGGATTTGTTTCAGGATTTGTGAAACAAATCCTTCACTCACCTGATGATGGAGCGGCGCTCCGAAAGCTCGTGCTACCAAATAACCCCGTTGGACTTTAACCTGGTGTTGTGAGACTACTTACTGCGCTTACCCCAGTCCAACGCCGGCATCTCCACATCATTTCTCCTTCTACACAAGACTTGGCTCCTGATTTTTCTCCTCCTCTGTACTTCTAATTTGTTTTTCACTCCTTCCATGTGGCTGGTTAAAGAGATTGTCTGTTAGACCTATTACCCTCACTCCACTGGTGTTAACTTGCACTCCCTGCAAGTTCCACATACATGATAGTTGAACTGAAGGCTGCAGGAATCAGTCTTAATTCGCGGTCAGCTGTGACATTCTTTCCCCAATAAGATTCGGCCCTGGTGTCACCTGCTGGATAAAGTGCCCCGCCCTCCCCGTTAGTACCAGCACATTTATCATGTTATCTGCTCCATAATTCCTGCTGCTCTCTGAAGGCTCTGCCTGGGTTGCCTTGCTGCTTTAAACCTTGCCGCCTGTCACCTGCCAGTTGAATGTTTTAGTTACGCGGAGTCCGGACTGGACGCAGGGTAAGGTGGGACCACTGAGCGTTTAGTAACCGCGTTGATTGCTCTTGTGCAGGAAGAGGTGGCCAAGAACCTGCTGGCAGAGTTCAACCTGGGCTGTGACACCCACCACACCGAGCACGTGTACCGAGTCTACGTCACCACCTTCCTCGGCTTCGGCGGCAACGCCGCCAGGAAACGTTACGAGGAGCAGCTCGTCCGCAAGATCACACTGACAAACAGGTACGGGGGCTTCACAGGGGGCCTGGGGGGGAGCAGGTACACCAATGTGTGCAGGCTCAGACTGCTGAGTACGGCCCACAAGGTGAACAGCACACAAACAGGCCACTTGGCCCAACAGATCTGTGCTGGGATTGATGTCTGTCCCATCCTACTTCACTTCACCCGTTAAAACTTTCATTTGTGTGAAAGTTTATTTATTCGTGTCACAAGTAGGCTGATGTTAACACTGCAATGAAGTTACTGTGAAAGTCCCCTAGTCGCCACACTCCGGCGCCTGTTCGGGGTACACTGAGGGAGAATTTAACATGGCCAATGCACCCGAACCAGCACGTCTTTCGGACTGTGGGAGGAAACCGGAGCACCCGGAGGAAACCCACGCAGACACGGGGAGAACGTGCAAATTCTACACAGGCAGTGACCTGAGGCAGGTCAATTGTACCCGGGTCCCTGGTGCTGTGAGGCAGCAGTGCTAACCCACTGTGCCACCCTGCTGCCCTATGTCTGAGTGTCCACAAAAGGCCATCTTGTGGTCAGGTTGGACAGAGCAAGTTACATACATGTGCCGTTAATTCACACCCTCAGAGGGCAAGGCCAGTGTAAACCACAAGGTTTAGTCCTTGCTGTGACCTACTGGGGAGACCATTGGTGGGAGGACAGTATCTCTGAGGGTTAGATCACTCAGTGTTGTGTTCCGCACTACTCCCAGTGAGCAGCTCATTTGTTTAGGATGTTACCCTTTCGGGGAAGGAGGGGCTGAGTTGAAAATACAAACTTGGCGGGGGATGAGCAAAGAGTCACTTGGCTTGTTTCTGCTGCAGGTTACTGGGCCAGAAGACTGGCATGATAGAGGACATGCCCTACTTGGACCCCTGTCTGCCCGCTGACATCAAGGATGAAATCCATCAAGATGGACGCACCGTGTTTTTACGAGGACTGGGAGATTTCGATTGGTGCCGGCAAATGATTAGCCCTTTTTTAAATAAAACCAATGAGACTTCAACGTCGCTCAGCGGGGTCTACCAGCCCCCAGTCGATTATCAGAACAGCGAGTTTTATGGTTTCTCTGAATTCTATTATTGTACTGAAGACGTCTTGCGCATGGGTGGTAACTACGATGTTGCTAAATTCACCAAGGCTGCAAAGGTACTGAAGGGAATCCCGTATTTCTAATGAAAGCTCTGCCGGTTATTGGATGTCAGGGGGTTGGTTAGATAGGCGGCTAGCTATAGCACTTGGGGCAAACGGGATCAAAGGTTATGGGGAGAAAGCAGGATTAGGCTATTGAGTTGGACAAGCAGCCATGATCGTGATGAATGGCGGAACAGGCTCGAAGGGCCGAATGGCCTCCTCCTGCTCCTATCGTCTATGTTTCTATGATAGCTGGAGTGTCATGCAGGATGAACCCACATTCCAGGCCGAGTAGTTCATCAAGGCCTGCCTCCTCCTCTTGTCTCATGCTTGAGTTCTGGCCCTCCAGCTATATCATCACTTGTCCCTCTCTGTCTAAATGAAAGCGATGCCTCTGGTTCCTCATGCACTACGGCTAGTTAACTAATTATCAAATGAGTGTCCAGAACAGGCCATTTGTGGTCAGGTTGCACAGAGCAAGTTACGTACATTATAAACCATTAACTCACACCCTCAACAGCTCTGTGGATGGACAGTGCCTCACCTGAACCCTGTGTCCCAGGGTTAATCCTTGCTGTGACCTACTGGGGAGACCATTGGTGTGAGGACAGTATCCTGAGGGTTAGATCACTCAGTGTTGTGTTCCGACTACTCCCAATGAGCAGCCCATGATTTTTGGATGTTACCCTTTTGGGTTCAACGTCGCTTCCATCAATGAACTTCCCGCTGACAGATTTTTATTTCAAACCAGTGACTGGGATTTGCCATTGCAGTGATCCAGTTCACTGGCAGCCAAAAGGTTTGGAAATGTATAGGCAGACTGGAGAAGCTGGGGTTGTTCTCCTCCGAGCAGAGATGGCGAAGAGGGCATTTGGATTTTAAAGTTTATTTTTCAGTCTCACAAGTAGGCTTACATTAACACTGCAATGAAGTTACTGTAAAAATCCCTCTAGTTGCCACACTCCGGCGCCTGTTCGGGTACACTGAGGGAGAATTTAGCGTGGCCAATTCACCCTAACCAGCACATCTTTCAGACTGTGGGAGGAAACCGGAGCAACCAGGGGAAACCCACGCAGACATGGGGAGAACATGCAGACTCCGCACAGACAGAGACCCGAGGTTGGAATCGAACCCAGGGTCCCTGGCGCTGTGAGGCAGCGGTGTTAACCACTGTGCCACAGTGCCGCTCCATGCAGAGGAGTTTCAAATCATGAAATCATTCAGATGGAGTAAATCGAGACACTGTCCTTCATGGGTGAAGGGTCAGTAACTCCTGAAACTCCTCCGGATGGATGGCACAGTGGTTAGCACTGCTGCCTCACAGTGCCAGGGACCCGGGTTCAATTCCAACCTCGGGTCACTGTGTGGAGTCTGCGCGTTCTCCCTGTATTTGCGTGGGTTTCCTCCAGATGCTCTGGTTTCCTCCCACAGTCCGAAAGGTGTGCAGGTTAGGTTGATTGACCATGCTAAATTGGCCCTTAGTGTCAGGGGGATTAGCTAGGCTAAATGCATGGGTTTATGGGGATAGGGCCTGGTTGAGATTGTGGTTAGTGCAGACCTGATGGGTCGAATGGCTCCTTCTGCACTGTAGGATTCTAAGCAGAACGCACATCAGGCAATTGGCAAAAGGTACAATTTTGTATAAAGCGTTTAGACAGTTACATGGGTAAGATAGGTATGGGGGATATGGACAAAATGTGGGCAATTGGGACTAGCGGTTAAAAACTGGGCGGCAGGGTCAAGTTGGGCCGAAGGGCCTGTTTCCATGCTGTAGACCTCTATGACTCGAACCAGCGGTGATCTGAGGAAAATATTTTTTACACGGTAAATGATTAGAATTTGGAACACACTGCCTGATCACCATTCAGTCAATCCAATAAATACCTGATGGAGAAATAGATTCAAGGGGTATGGGAAAAGAGCAGGGGAGTGGGACAAACCAGATTGCTCTGTGAAAGGGCTAGCACTGACACGATGGGCTGAATGGCTTTCAGTTTAAGATTCTGTTTATTCTGTAGGATTACTGTGCGACAAAATGGACAATCCTGAAGGAACGTTTTGACCGTGGCCTGTATTCCAGTCATGCGGACCTCCACAGACTGAAGTAAGTGCGTGTACCCTCGGTCTCGCTGACGTTGTGGTCGGGGGGGGAATAGTCTGGTGTGGGGGTTTAGGAGTTCTTCGTGGTGCACCAGATCATGACTGATGGACAGGTTCATCGCACAGCTCTCCCTCCACGTGCTGTCCAGGTAACCATCTGAAATGTGCAAATCATAGCAGAGTCTGTCAGTGGATAAGGAAGTGCCTTGACCTGTATACTAAAGTAGATTATTTCCAGTACACAGGTATTGTGTGTGTATCCTGGTTACCTCTCCCGCTTTAGCACACCAGCTATGAGCAACCCAGGGACCTGTTCTTAAATATAGGATCTCTCTCTCTCTCTCTCTGTTCTGTGGCAGCATCCTTATTCACCAGGCAGACCCCTTGGAGGTAGAACTCCCCGTCCACATCGCTGAGAGGGAATTCCAAGTGAAAACCCAGCCTGAATACTGCAGTTAGCAAACACCGAGCGGCAGGAAGATGAGACTGATGAGCAGTCTGAGGGATAAGAATGGACAATTATATAATATCTTCTTCCAAACAGGACTCAGCCAGGTGATCATACTTCAATGATTTGACCATCCCTGGATTAGGAAGCATGGTTGTAGGGTTCCAGCCTTCCCTCGTTGTCCTGTGATCTCTACGCCAAATACTTTGAGGACAAAAGCCAGCTCTGATTCTCCCTATCTTTTTAATTGATTTGGACAGATAGAATTCTAACAGGGTAGATGCAGGAAGGATATTCCCGATGATGAGGGAGCCCAGAACCAGAGGATTCGGGGGAGACCATTTGGGACGGAGGTGAGGAGACATTTCTTCACCCAAAGAGTGGTGAGCCTGTGGAATTCATTACCACCGGAAGTAGTTGATGCCAAAACATTGAATGTATTCACGAGGCAGCTGGATATAGCACTTGGGGTGAATGGGATCAAAGGTTGTGGGGAGAAAGCAGGATTAGGCTATTGAGTTGGACGATCAGCCATGATCGTAATGAATGGCGGAGCAGGCTCGAAGGGCTGAATGGCCTCCTCCTGCTCCTATCTTCTGTGTTTCTATGTGATGTGGACATCTTTGGCAAGTCTGGCACTCACACCCCTCATTGCCCTTGTTGCCTCCTGCAATCCCTGCAGCCCCTCTAGTGTAGGTACACCCACAGTGCAGTTAGGAAGGGAGTTTCAGGATATTTTGACCCAGCGACAGTGAAGGAACAGCGATGTACTTCCAAGTCAGGAGGGGAACCTGTAGGTGTTCCCATGTATCTGCAACCCCAGCCTGAGAGAGTTTGTACGGTGCATCTTGTAGGTGGAACACACTGTCGTTGATTGTGGAGAGAGTGAATGGCCCCAGGATGTTGACAGTGGAGGAATTCATTAATACCCGTGTTATTGAATGTCAGAGCGGGTAGTGGGTCACTCTCGCTGGTATGTTATTTGTTTATTGTCTTTGAGCACCAGCTGCCAGACTCTGAGGAATGGGTTACAGTCATTCGAACCAGCAGTTCTGAATAGGGGTGTTGCCGTCTCACTGGCCTCTCCCAGAACCCATTCGAAACTTCACATACAACCCCCTGCACTTTAATTAGTCAACCTTTTGGCGACATGGTGGCACAGTGGTTAACACTGCTGCCTCACAGTGCCAGGGACCCGTGTTCGATTCCTGGTTTGGGTGACTGTCTGTGCGGGGTCTGCATGTTCTCCCCGTGTCTGCGTGGGTTTCCTCTGGGTGCTCCGCTTTCCTCCCATGGTCCGCAAGACATGCTGGTTAGGTGCTTTCGCCATGCTAAATTCTCCAGCAATGTACCTGAACAGAGTGTGGAGACTGGGGTTGACAGCTATTCTGCTCCTGCTGAACATGCGGTGTGTTAACTCCAGGTATCAGTGCTTCAAGTCAGCGTGGATGTACGAGGTTCTGCATCGTGGATTCTCGTTTCCTGTCAATTACACCAGTTTGAAAACAGCCCAGCTGGTTTACGACAAGGAGGTTCAGTGGACGCTTGGGGCAATTCTGCACAGGACACGTTATTTACCCCTGAGGTGAGACTGATTGCCAATTCAGCCAGCAATTCTCCGCAATCTCCCTGTCATACCTGTTTCCTTTTTACAAGATTGCATGTCATTCCTGTCACGCTGATGGTGTAGTGGGATTGTCGCTGGACTAGTAATCCCGAGACCTGGGGTAATGCTCTGGGGACCCGGGGTTCGAATCCCACCACGGCAGATGGTGGAATGAAAATCTGGGATGGAAAGTTTGACGATGACCATGCAACTATGGCTGCATGGTGGTTAGCACTGCTGCCTCACGGCGCCAGGGACCTGGGTTCGATTCCCGGCTTGGGTCACTGTCTGTGCGGAGTCTGCACGTTCTCCCCGTGTCTGCGTGGGTTTCCTCCAGGTGCTCCTGTTTCCTCCCACAGTCCGAAAGACGTGCTGGTGAGGTGGATTGGCCATGGTAAATTCTCCCTCAGTGTTACCCGAACAGGCGCCGGAGTGTGGCGACTAGGGGATTTTCACAGTAACTTCATTGCAGTGTTAACGTCAGCCTACTTGTGACACTAATAAATAAACTTCATTATTGATTGTGGTTTAAAAACCCATCCCCATCACCCAAGTCCTTTTGGGAATGAGATCTGCCGTCGTCACCCAGTCCAGCCTGCGTGTGACTCCAGATCCACAGTAATATCCTCTGAAATGGCCCAGCAAGCCACTTGGTTAAAGGGCAATTAGGGATGGGCAATACATGCTGGCCCAGACAGCGATGCCCACATCCCATAAACAAATAAAAAATACTTTTATAAACTCTGTCCTCTGACTTAACTTGAGCAGTGGCACAGGAATCTGCAGCTTCGTTCTGTGGTGTGAGGAGGGTTGTCGATTTTAAACCAGCCGATAATCTCCTTGTCCTTCTCCCTGCCCCTGGGAGGGAGGGAGGGACCACAGGTGTGTGCAAGACAGTTGGAAACCTCCCTGCACGCGGAAGGAATGCTCTCCTCAGGGTCCACTTAGCGAGCTGTGTGTCGCTGCGTAGCATGCTTGCTTCCAAGGCAGCAGCCTGTGTGGGTCCTACTCTCACTCCAGGATGTGAACACGAGATCCAGGCTGTGCAGTGCTGAGGAAGCGCTGCCCTATCTGCTGTCTTCCCGATGAGACGTTGAACTGAAAGCACCCTGTCTGGTCCCTCGGGTGGGTGCAAACGATTCCACAGTGCTGCTCTCAGCAGGCCGGGGATGTTCCCACTGCTGTCCGAGGTACTGTCACTCACACAACATAGCTCAAAGAAAACATGATCGGGGCATTACCACACTGATAGAATCATGGAATCCCTACAGCGCAGACTGGGAACATTTAGCCCAATCGAGCCTGCACTGACCACCATCCTACCCAGACCCTACCCCCCGTAACCCCACATATTTACCCTGCTAATCCCCCTGACACTAAAGGGCAATTCAGCATGGCCAATCAACCTAACCCACACATCTTTGGACTTGATGTTTGTGGGATCTTGCTGCACACAAACTAGCTGCTGGGTTTCCTACGTCACCACAGCGACTAAGCTCCAAAAGTAGCTCATTGGCTGTGAGGTGCTTTGGGACAGGAACATGTGCGATGGGCGTTCAGGCTTTTCCTGTCAGTGCTGGGGCCCTAGCAGCTTCTGACCCTGACGGTGCAGAATGGCTGCGTCACCACTCGAGTGAAACTCTCCTGTTCACGTTTCAATGGAGACCCCCATCTGCTGCCAGGTTTGGCCTTTGGGGTAACCTAGCTGTTTCCCCCCGACCTGCCAGGGTCCTATTTTCATTTACCTGCTCTTCCCCCAATCCACCAGCGTCCTGTTTTAGTTACCTGCTGGCTGGTGTTGTCCGGCATTCTCAATGGTTCATAGGAGCAAATTAGGCCATTCGGTCCATCGAGTCCGCTCCGCCATTCGATTATGGCTGATATGTTCCTCATCCACATTTTCCTGCCTCTTTCTCCACCCCCCCCCCCCACCCCCCTCCCCATAACCCTTCAACCCATTACCAATTAAAAATCTGTCTAACTCCTCAAATTTACTCACTATCCCAGCATCCACCGCACATTAGAGCAGTGAATTCCACAGATTCACAACCCTTTGGGAGAAGCAGTTTCTCCTCAACTCTGTTTTAAATTTGCTGCCCCTTAAAGAACCATAGATAGAACCATAGAAAATTACAGCTCAGAAACAGGCCTTTTGGCCCTTCTTGTCTGTGCCGAACCATTTTATGCCTAGTCCCACTGACCTGCACTTGGACCATATCCCTCCACACCCCTCTCATCCATGAACCCGTCCAAGTTTTTCTTAAATGTTAAATGAGCTGCCGGATAAATGTTACCTCTTTATCCGGCAGCTCATTCCACACTCCCACCACTCTCTGCGTGAAGAAGCCCCCCCTAATATTCCCTTTAAACTTTTCTCCTTTCACCCTTAACCCATGCCCTCTGGTTTTTTTCTCCCCTAACCTCAGCAGAAAAAGCCTGCTTGCATTCACTCTATACCCATCAAAATCTTATACACCTCTATCAAATCTCCCCTCAATCTTCTACGCTCCAGGGAATAAAGTCCCAACCTATTCAATCTCTCTCTGTAACTCAGCTTCTCAAGTCCCGGCAACATCCTTGTGAACATTCTCTGCACTCTTTCAATCTTATTTACATCCTTCCTGTAACTAGGTGACCAAAACTGTACACAATACTCCAAATTCGGCCTCACCAATGCCTTATATAACCTTGTAAGAAGTTTAACAACACCAGGTTAAATCCACATCATTATATAACCTTACCATAACACTCCAACTTTTATACTCGATACTTCGATTTATAAAGGCCAATGTACCAAAGGCACTCTTTACGACCCTATCCACCTGTGACGTCACTTTTAGGGAATTCTGTACCTGTATTCCCAGATCCCTCTGTTCAATTGCACTCTTCAGAGTCCTACCATTTACCCTGTACGTTCTTCTTTGGTTTGTCCTTCCAAAGTGCAATATCTCACACTTGTCTGCGTTAAATTCCATTTGCCATTTTTCAGCCCATTTTTCTAGTTGGTCCAAATCCCTCTGCAAGCTTTGAAAACCTTCCTCACTGTCCAGTACACCTCCAATCTTTGTATCATCAGCAAACTTGCTGATCCAATTGACCACATTATCATCCAGATCATTGATGTAGATGACAAACAACAATGGACCCAACACCGATCCCTGCGGCACACCACTAGTCACAGGCCTCCACTCAGAGAAGCAATCCTCCACAACCACTCTCTGGCTTCTTCCATTGAGCCAGTGTCTTATCCAATTTACTACCTCCCCATGTATACCTAGCGACTGAACCTTCCTAACTAACCTCCCTTGTCAAAGGCCTTGCTGAAATCCAGGTAGACAACATCCACCACCTTCCCTTCATCCACTTTCCTGGTAACCTCCTCGAAAAACTCTAATAGATTGGTCAAACATGACCTACCACGCACAAAGCCATGTTGACTCTCCCTAATAAGTCCCTGTCTATCCAAATATTTGTAGATCCTATCCCTTATCACACCTTCCAATAACTTGCCCACCACCGACGTCAAACTTACTGGCCGATAATTTCCCGGATTTCTTATCCTAAGACTATGACCTCTCGTCCGAGAATGCCCCACAAGAGGAAACATCCGCTCCACGTTTACTTTATCCATACCTTTTATCATCTTGTAAACCTCAATTCGATCTCCCCTCATTCTTCTAAATTCCAGAGAGTATCGGCCTGAACTGTTCAATCGACAAACCCCTCATCCTGGGAATCAATCTAGTGAACCTCCTCTGAACTGCCTCCAATGCCACCACATATATCCTCAAATACGGGGACCAAAACCTTGCACAATACTCCAGGTGCGGCCTCACCAGTGCCTTGTATAGTTGCAGCAATACTTCCTCACCTTTATATTCTATACCTTTAGCTCTAAATGCCCACATTCACTTTCTTTATTACCTGCTGTACCTGCATGCTAGTTTCCTGTGACTCATGAACAAGGACACCCAGATCCCTCTGCACTGGAGCACCCCGAAGTCTCTCCCCATTTAGATAATCAGTCGCCTTCCCATTTTTCCGACCAAAATGCACAACCTCACACTTACCCACGTTAAACTCCATCTGCCACATTTTGGCCCACTCTCCTAACCTATCTATATCCATTTGTAAGGTTCTTATTTCCTCATTGCAACTTACTGTCCTGCCTATTTTTGTGTCATCTGCAAACTTGGCTACAGAGCCTTCTATCCCCGTATCCAAGTTGTTAATATTGATTGTAAATAGCTGGAGTCCAAGGACTTCCTGTCATCCAGAAAAAAAATCCACTTATCCCAACTCTGTCTTCTGTCTATCAGCCAGTCACCTGTCCAAACTAATAAATTACCCCTAATCCCATGTGATCTAACCTTGTGAATTAACCTTTTATGTGGCACCTTATCAAATGCCTTCCGGAAGTCCAGTTACACAACATCTACAGGATCCCCATTATCTACTTTGCTTGTTACATCTTCGAAGAACTCTATCAAACTCTATCTTAAATCCATGCTGACTCTGATGGATAGCGTTTTGACTTTCCAAATGTCCTGATATTGCTTCTTTGATAATTGATTCTAACACTTTCCCAACAATTGATGTTAATCTAAAAATGGCCTGTAATTTCCCACATTTTGTCTTCCTTCCTTTTTGAATAAGGGCGTTACATTCAGCATTTTTCCAATTCACTGGACCCTTTCCCGTGGTAAGAAGTCTCACAACACCAGGTTAAAGTTCAACAGGTTTATTTGGTAGCACAAGCTTTTGGAGCGCTGCTCCTTCATCAGGTGAGTGGGAGTTGTGTTCACAAACAGGGCATATACAGACACAAACTCAATTTACAAGATAATGGTCATTATGTTTGTGAACACAACTCCTCACTCACCTGAAGAAGGAGCAAGACTCCGAAAGCTCGTGCTGCCAAATATACCTGTTGGACTTTAACCTGGTGTTGTAAGACTTCTTACTGTGCTTACCACAGTCCAACGCCGGCACCTCCACATCATCCCTTTCCCGTGTCCAGGGAATTTTGGAATATTATAACCAATGGATCCACTATCTCTGCCGCCATTTCCTTTAACATCCTAGGATGTAGGCCATCAGGCCCAGGGGACTTGTCTGCCCTCAATGCCAATAGTGTGCTGAGTGCCATTTCCCTATCGATGTTGATTGTTCTAAGTTCTACCCTTTCTAATACCTCTGACTTTCCTGCTGCTTTCGGAATGGAATTAGTGTCTTCCACTGTGAAAACTGAGGCAAAGTATTGATTTAGCATCTCTGCCATTTCAGTGTTCCCTACTATTAACTCTCTGGCTTCATCTTCCAAGGGACCAACATTCACCTTCTCACTCTTGATTCCCTTTGACACCCGACAGGGACATGCAACAGGACAACTTCAAGGGAAACCACGCACACTGGAGGGGCTTCTCCTTCGTCTACAACCATTATTTATTTTTCGGCTGTTTCCTGGTTGTCCTCCTCTCCATCCTCCTTTACCTGCTGCGCCTGAGGCGGATCCACCGGAGAATGCCGCACAACCTGTGGATGGGCGAAGGCGGGCTGCCGCAGATGCCAGAAGTTGCCTGACGGCCGGCGATCAGGGGTGCCAGATGGTAGCAGGGTTGAGCCAGGAAGGGGAGGGGGGGGGGTGGGGTGGGTGGGTGGGGGAAGATCTGGGAGCGTGTTTGTCCACGAGGTGCGGAAAGGCCAGCTCTGGAATTTTTCTAGTAACTAACAGGAAAGGGCTGGAAACGCGTGGCGGATGTGCGGGGGAAAGAGCTGGAGATGCAGCGTCGGGTCTGCTCACCCTCCAAGGGTGTTTGGCTGCTCTTATCCGCGCGCTGACAGACCTTGCTGTACACTTGGCACTGCTTCTTGCAGGAGCACAGTTAGGGGCAGAGTGGCCAAGCTACAAGACATGATTATCTTCGAGAAGGTGCGCCAGGAACCTCCCCAGTTCCCTTTTTAATGATATCAAAAAAGAAAATAAGTGCAATCATCCAGGTTTGTGATGTTGAGTAGCAGTGTTTTCTGTCTGGCTTCATGCTTCATGCAGGGAACCTCCTCCTGTTGCTCTGAGTGACTGCAAGGCCAGCGGGTCACAGGTGACAAACGTGAGCCCACTGGAAATGCATCGTCGTACGATAGCTGCTATAAAAAACAGATTTTACCAACTCCATTATATTTATTTATACCTGCAGTAAATAGACATGAAGTCAGTGCATTTGTTATGTCGGAATCAATGAGATGACTGACCACATCACAAACAATAAATCTATTTATAAAATGCTACTTTCTTCAGCGTTGTGTTGTTACCAGGACTGGAATTAACTGAACGGCTTCTGTGGAACTCCATTCGTTCACTCGACGCCGGTACACAAGTTGAATATTCTCTTCCCTCACCCAGGCCGCTAACTGGAATCGAGCCCATCTCCTTCCTGCCTCAGCTACAGTTCTCATCCTTGTTTTCAAATCCTTCCACCCCCTTGTTCCTCCTTTATCTGCAATTCCCCCATCCAACCCCAGAACCCTCTTTGGAAGTCTCGGCGTTCCCCTAATTCCGACTTCCTGAGCATTCCAGGTTTGAAGCCATGATTGGCCTGGGTGCCTGTTGGGTCCATTCATTCCATAAGACCACAAGACCTCACAGCAGAATTAGGCCACTCGGCCCATCGAGTCTGCTCCGCCATTCAATCATGGCTGATAGTTTTCTCATTCCCGTTCTCCTGCCTTTTCCCCATAACCCCTGATCCCCTTATTAATCAAGAGCCTGTCTATCTCTGTCCTAAAGACACTCAATGACCTGGCCTCCACAACCCTCTGCGGCAAAGAGTTCCACAGATTCACCACTCTCTGGCTGAAGAAATTCCTCCTCATCTCTGATTTAAAGGATCGTCCCTTTAGTCTGAGGTTGTGCCCTCTGGTTCTAGTTTTTCCAACTCGTGGAAACATCCTCTCCACGTCCACTCTATCCAGGCCTCGCAGTATCCTGTAAGTTTCAATAAAATCCCCCCTCATCCTTCTAAATTCCAACGAGTACAGACCCAGAGTCCTCAACCGTTCCTCATACGACAAGCTGTTCATTCCAGGGATCATTCTTGTGAACCTCCTCTGGACCCTTTCCAAGGCCGGCACATCCTTCCTTAGATATGGGGCCCAAAACTGCTCACAATACTCCAAATGGGGTCTGACCAGAGCCTTATACAGCCTCAGAAATACATCCCTGCTCTTGTATTCTAGCCCTTTCGACATGAATGCTAACATTGCATTTGCCTTCCTAACTGCCGATTGTTAACCTGAAGAGAATCTTGAACAATGACTCCCAAGTCCCTTTGTGTTTCTGATTTCCTAAGCATTTCCCCATTTAGAAAGTAGTCTGTGCCTCCATTCCTCCTTCCAAAGTGCATTAGCTCACACTTTTCCACATTGTATTCCATCTGCCACTTCTTTACCCACCCTCCTAACCTGTCCAAGTCCTTCTGCAGCCCCCCCTGCTTCCTCAATACTACCTGTCCTCTCTACATATCTTTGTATCATCTGCAAACTGAGCAACGGTGCCTTCAGTTCCTTCCTCCAAATCGTTAATGTATATTGTGAAAAGTTGTGGTCCCAGCACCGACCCCTGAGGCACACCACTAGTCACCGGCTGCCATCCTGAGAAAGACCCCTTTATCCCCACTCTCTGCCTTCTGCCAGTTTGTTTGACGAGATGAGAGGATAGTACTGATGTCAATTTTAAAATGGTTTGCTTTTATTGAACAGAACTTTAAACATTATTAACATGACCGAAACAAGAAAAGCTAACTTGGAGACTGGCTTTTACAGCCAGCCCCTGTACTGAACTTGAACGCACTGAACAGATCTCGAAAACACACACTAAAATCCAAACTATATTTCAACCCTTATCTTGTTATTGGAAATGTTTTTCACAGTCTGTCTCCAACTTCGAGAAACAATCCTTGCAGCTGTTGTTGTTTGCCTGCATTGTGTACCCTTCAGGAATGCAGTCAATTTTTAGCTCACCTTTTAGCCTTCTGATTCTACATGTGGTCAAGTTAGCAGAGCTCGTTGCGTAGGCAGAAATATCTTAAAATGAAGTCTTTGCATAGACTGGAGCAAACAGGGCTAAGCATACACAGGATCTCGCAGTGCCATGCTCTGAACTTCCCTCCCGAAATCTCTCCGCCTCCTTACCTCTCTCCCCTCGAGAACACCTTTCAAAACCTCGATCTTTGACTCCAACCTTTGGTCACCTGTCCTCGTACTATCTGTTGCTTGGTGTTGAATTTTGTTTGAGAATGCTCCAATGTGTCCTGATGATAAAGGTGCATTATAAATACAAGATTCTGGATGGTTAGCTATTCCCGTTCTGGTGTCTGGATCCATGGGGGCCTCCTCGTTCCCTGATGGAGCCTGTCGGATTTATTTTTCACCGTTTTGAATATTCCCATTATAACTCCTCTCCTCTCACACTGGGAGAACAAGTAACTAGCTCCAGAATTCCCCATGCCAACACAGCAGCAATCTGATCATTGCAGGAATAGGGGAAGGCCATTGAGTCCTTCAAGCCTAATCTTCCACTTAATTACAGCATGGCCGAGCTGTATCTTAACTCCATCTTCTCACTGGGTGTCACCTCCTACAGCCCAAATCCATGTATGATGGTAAATGCATTTACATGTTACCTATCAGGCAAGGATGAACAAGCTGGGGGTTCTATTCTCAAGTCAGGAGAATACTGAGAGAGAGTGACCTGGTACAAGCTGACCTGGGCGACACAGTGGTTAGCACGGCTGCCTCACAGCGCTAGGGACCAGGGTTCAATTCCTTGGGTCACTGTCTGTGTGGAGTTTGCACGTTCTCCCCGTGGCTGCATGGGTTTCTTTCAGGTGCTCTGGTTTCCTCCCACACTCCAAAGATGTGCAGGTTAGGTTAATTGGCCATGATAAAGTGTCCCGGGATGTGTATGTTAGAGGAATTAGCAGGGTAAATATATGGGGTTTCGAGGATAGGGTCTGGGTGGGATTGTGGTCGGTGCAGACTCGATGGGCTGAATGGCCTCCTCCTGCACTGTAGGGATTCTATGAAGCTTTTAAGATGATTAAACATTTCATTGTTGGAGGAGATGTTTCCAGTGGCCGGGAGTTCCAGCTTAGGGGCCAGTGCTCCCTGGAAACTGGCCAGACGCAATGTTCACATGACTATGGTCATCTAAAAGGACTAGGAGACAACACAAGTCCACGTAGCATACGGTAGAGGCCATTATGGGTGACCAATAAATCCAAGAAGAACTTGAGGAGGAACTTCTTTACCCAGAGAATGGAACCACACTCACAAGGAGCAATTGGAATGGATCACATTTTGGGTGAAGTTAAATATTCGAGCGAGTAAGGAAGAACAGGATAAGTGGATAAAATGAGATGAAGTAGAGTGTGGGGTGGCATGTGTGGAGCACGAATGCTAACACAGACCAGATGGGCCAAATGGCCAATTTTGGAGCTGTAAACTTGTATCCCAAAGTCAGTGCTGTCCACTCTTGCAGAGGTCACCTCTGGCTGTACCCAGGATTGGGAGTCCAGACAGCAATATTCCTAGAAGAACAGGAGGAGCAACAGATACATGGGAACACCACCAGTTGTAAGCTCCTCTTCCAAGCCACTCACTACCCTGACTTGGAAATATATCGCCGTTCCTTCATTGTCGCTGGGTCAAAGTCCTGGAGCTCTCTCCCTAACAGCACTGTGGGTATATCTACATCACTGCAGCGTGTTCGAGAAGGCAGCTCATCACCACCTTCTGAGGGGGCAGTTAGGGATGGGTAATAAATGCTGGTCTGCCAGCGACAGCCATATTGCGCAACGGAAATAGAATAGGTCTTTGGAAGTGAAGGTCTGGAGTTGGAGGATTTTTAGGAATTTTCCAGACCTCGAGGGAATTGGGATGTTAATCAAGAGGAAATTGGGAACAGACAGCTGGAAGCAGCCTTGAGGCATTAGAAAGAAAGAAACCCTACAGTGCAGAAAGAGGCCATTCGGCCCATCGAGTCTGCACCGACCACAACCCCACCCAGGCCCTACCTCCATATCCCTTCACATTTACCCACAAGCCCCTCTAAGCTACACATCTCAGGACACTAAGGGGCAATTTTAGCATAGCCAATCAATCTAACCCACACATCTTTGGACTGTGGGAGGAAACCGGAGCACCCGGAGGAAACCCACGCAGGCACGAGGAGAATGTGCAAACTCCACACAGACAGTGACCCAAGCCGGGAATCGAACCCAGGTCCCTGGAGCTGTGAAGCAACAGTGCTAACCACTGTGCTAACGTGCCGCCCATTATTCCCTGTACCAGCACAGTGGGTTAGCACTGCTACCTCACAGCGCCAGAGAACCGGGTTCGATTCCCAGCTTGGGTCACTGTCTGTGCGGAGTCTGCACGTTCTCCCTGTGTCTGCGTGGGTTTCCTCCGGGTGCTTCGGTTTCCTCCCTCAGTGTGCCCGAACAGGCGCCGGAGTGTGGCGACTAGGGGATTTTCACAGTAACTTCTGAAGTAGGCCATTTTCCAAAGCCATATTTTTATTATCTCATCAATATTCACCTCATTAAACATATTCATTTATTGGACTGATTGGCACCATTCATAACGTGCCCACAATGCAGAGGGGAACACCCGAATAGACATTCGTTTAAATCCCCCTCTGCACAGCTGAGAAACCTTTAATTCAAGTTTGATGGAAGATCCTTATTCTGCCCAGCAACAGCACGAAGCTCTGCACAGCTGAGAGACCTTTAATTTCAAAGCCGACAAAAGATCCTTCTTCTGCCCAGCAACAGCACAGAGCTGCATTTTAAACCGGCCCTTGGCCAGAAGATCGGGATATCTGCGAGTCAAGACCTGGGAGTGGGATATATGGCACAACTGTACTGTAAATAAAATATTATGGGAATAAAATGGCCAAGGCAGGCAAAGAAACTTAATAAACCAGGATAAAAAGAATAAAAGATTAGATTAAATCCCCCTACACACAGCAGGACAAAATGACATTAACACCTAATCTCGTAAGCATAGAATACAGACACAAATCATCAGAGGTCGATATTTAGATAAGGGGACACATCGAGAGGATAATGGGAAACACATTAAAACACCGGGGCAAGAACAGGCAGCCCCATTAACACGGACACACACCATACAGATGCAAATTGACAAAGTCTACCAGGGAACTTCCTGACCAGATAGGCCACTTTTTAGGTATTGTAAAAATGTATGAGCAAATGTTCCCGCTCGAATTTGGATTCCTATAAATATCCAGAGCAAATGTGTAACTGTTGAGATCAACGTGGCCAAGCCACTGTTTCTGAGCTGGTTACGGGGGTCTCCCTGGGATCCCAGTAATTGTACAATAAAGAAAAACGCTTTGAACCTTGCCTTGCGACTCGACCTCCTTGAATGCACTGGTACAAGGGATTTTTCCCTACAACACTTCACTGCAGTGTTAATGTAAGCCTACTTGTTACACTAATAAATAATTAGCTCCATAATGGCAGCGTAGGATTTAATAGCCCAGGGAGGGGATCAGATCCTGTTGCTTTGATCACTAGGCTCAGTTACAAGCTGCTGCTTATCTGTTGATGCTTATTGACTTGGTCTGAACTGGCTGTGAGATCCCTGAGATCCATTAGTAACTCCGGGCAGGCGGGCACGAGGAATACAAGAAGCATGACAGTGCCCTTAAACACTGGCACCTTAAGATGCAGCAGTTGGGTGACTGATCACCTCTTGGCCCCCTCCGGGGATTTTAAGACCATGTTTCGCAGGCATCCTTCAGGGGTGTTAATATTGAATTCCTGCAGTGCATGAGGAGATCATTCAGCCCATCGAATCAGCACTGACACTCTGAAAGAGTATCTTACCCAGGCACCACCACCAACCCTGTAACCCCGCACATTTACCATGGCTAATCCACTTTGGGACACGAAGGGGCAATTTATCATGGCCAATGATAACACCCTCTGTTGCCTGAGAATTTTTCTCTTCCTTCTTCCCACTGTACATCCCGCTGCCTCCTTCCATTCCCCCAGTTCTCCAGGTCTCTCAAGAAAAGAGGATACTGAGAGATGACCCGGTAAAGATCTTCAAAACTCAAGATATTGAGAAGACAACTCCATTTCCTGAGGAGACCAGAAACGTGGGCGTAAATATCAGACAGTCACCCAATGGGGAATTCGGAAGAAATTTATTCATCTATTTATTTATTGATCACAAGTAAGGCTTACATTAACACTGCAATGAAGTTACTGTGAAAATCCCCTAGTCGCCACACTCCGGCGCCTGTTTGGGTACACTGAGGGAGAATTTAGCATGGCCAATCCACCTAACCAGCACGTCTTTAGACTGTGGGAGGAAGCCGGAGCACCCGGAGGAAACCCACGCAGAGACGGGGAGAATGTGCAGATTCCGCTTGGACAGTGACCCAAGGCTGGATTGGAACTGTACCTTGGTGTTGAACTTGCCTCCGATCCTGTGAGGCATGTTTAAAGTTGATATATCAATGTACACTTTTAGCTAATCAGAACATTCACAAGTTTATGTGCTTGCATTTTACTGAGGGACACAGATAGCAGTCAGTTGCTCATTGCTATGTCTACGCTTGTGGATAAATGTGAACAATCCCACAGGAATTATTTCCATTAAGAGTTTTCCCAATGCGTTGGCCAATATTTATCATGATCTGGAGATGCCGGCGCTGGACTAGGGTAAACACAGTCAGAAGTCTCCCAACACCAGGTTAAAGTCCAACAGGTTTATTTGGTAGCAAAAGCCACTCGCTTTCAGAGCGCTGCCCCTTCATCAGGTGAGTGGGAATTCTGTTCGCAAACAGGGCATATATAGACACAAACTCAATTTACAAAATGATGGTTGGAATGTGAGTCTTCACAGGTAATCAAGTCTTAAAGGTACAGACAATGTGAGTGGAGAGAGGGTTAAGCACAGGTTAAAGAGATGTGTATTGTCTCCAGCCAGGACAGTTAGTGAGATTTTGCAAGCCCAGGCAAGGCGTGGGGGTTACAGATAGTGTGACATGAACCCAAGATCCGGGTTGAAGCCATCCTCATGTGTGCGGAACTTGGCTATCAGTCTCTGCTCAGCGACTCTGCGTTGTGTGTCGTGAAGGCCGCTTTGGAGAACGCTTACCCGAAGGTCAGAGGCCGAATGCCCGTGACCGCTGAAGTGAACAGTCTTGCCTGGTGATTGTCGAGCGGTGTTCATTCATCCGTTGTCGCAGCGTCTGCATAGTTTCCCCAATGTATCATGTCTCGGGACATCCTTTCCTGCAGCGTATCAGGTAGACAACGTTGGCCGAGTTGCAAGAGTATGTACCATGTACCTGGTGGATGGTGTTCTCACATGAGATGATGGCATCTGTGTTGATGATCCAGCACGTCTTGCAGAGGTTGCTGTGGCAGGGTTGTGTGGTGTCGTGGTCACTGTTCTCCTGAAGGCTGGGTAGTTTGCTGCGGACAATGGTCTGTTTGAGGTTGTGCGGTTGTTTGAAGGCAAGAAGTGGGGGTGTGGGGATGGTCTTGGCGAGATGTTCGTCTTCATCAATGACATGTTGAAGGCTCCGGAGAAGATGTCGTAGCTCCCATAAACAGCACTGTAATAATGACCAGATAATCTGATTGAGTGATGTTGATTCTCAAGACAGCAGACAAGGCCTGGGTTTGATGTCTTACCTGAAGAACAGCACCCCTGAGAACGCAGCATTCCCTGGGTGCGAGCACTGTGAGTGTCAGTCTGCATTTGTGTGTTTTTAGTGTCAGCTATGAGGGTTAAATTATTGCTGCCTGCTGTTGCAAACAGATGATCTTGAAAAGCAATCTGAATCTGTCCACTTTTGCTCTCCTTGCTTGAGGAAGGACGTGGTGGCAGTGGAGACAGTTCAGAGAAGATTTACCAGATTGATTCCAAGGATGAAAGGGCTGTTGTATTAGGAGCAGGGGCAGCAGGGAAGAAGCTGTTCTTGAGTCGGTTGGTACGTGACCTCAGACTTTTGTATCTTTTTCCCGACGGAAGAAGGTAGAAGAGAGAATGTCCGGGGTGCATGGGGTCCTTAATTATGCTGGCTGCTTTTCCGAGGCAGCGGGAAGTGTAGACAGAGTCAATGGATGGGAGGCTGGTTTGTGTGATGGATTGGGCTACATTCACGACCCTTTTGTAGTTCCTTGCGGTCTTGGGCAGAGCAGGAGCCATACCAAGCTGTGATACAACCAGAAAGAACGCTTTCTGTGGTGCATCTGTAAAAGTTGGTGAGAGTCGTAGCTGAGATGCCAAATTTCCTTAGTCTTCTGAGAAAGTAGAGGCGTTGGTGAGCTTTCTTAACTATAGTGTCGGCATGGGGGGACCAGGACAGGTTGTTGGTGATCTGGACACCTAAGATCTTGAAGCTCTCAACCATTTCCACTTTGTCCCCATTGATGTAGAAAGTGATATAGAAAGGGGCATTTCCTCCTCTACGCTTCCTGAAGTCGTTCCTCATCCTGTCAGCTTGGATCTGGTTTGATCAAGCCCAAGATGGGATGTCTATCCTGTCTTATCAGCTTGGATCTGGTTTGTCCCTCGTGCGGGGAGTCTGATTGGACTTAATTGGCTTTTCTGATGAGGAATAAAATATCAAAATAACAGCCATGTTCAATGGTGATTATCGCTCAGGCGTTGCTGTGCACATTCTAGTCATCATTTTTCCAACATTGCAACACCTTGACAAATGCCTCAAGGTGAAGCAGTTGGGACATCCTGCATCCATGCACATTGAGTGTCGCAAACAGTTGAGCTGCACTCCTCCATAGGTGACACAAGAGGGCACCCTTTCACCATTATCCACACTGCCACCGGCTTGGTCAGATGTTTACGGGGACATGCTGAGAACTCACCGCTGGAAGTGGAGTGGAGGGAGGGCCACACAGGCCAGCTTCATCATCCAATCCCTACAGTGAAGAAGGAGGCCATTCGGCCCATCGAGTCTGCTCCGACCACAATCCCACCCAGGCCCTACCCCCATAACCCCATGTATTTACCCTGCTAACCCCCCCGACACTAAGGGGCAATTTAGCACGGCCAATCAACTTAATCTGCAGATCTTTGGACTGTGGGAGGAAACCCACGCAGACACGGGGAGAACGTGCAGACTCCACACAAGAGAAAAGAAAGCTGGGAGGGGAGTTGAGAGCGATATTCAAGATCCTGAGGGGAATGGACAGGATAAAGAGAGAGAAAATCATCAAGAACTAAACATGGAAACTAGAAGCAGGAGGAGGCCATTCGGCCCTTCGAGCCTGCTCCGCCATTCATAATGATCATGGCTGATCATCGAATTCAATATCCTGATCCCCCCCCTTCCCCCCCATATCCCTTCATCCCTTTAGCCACAAGAGCTATTTCTAATTTCTTCCTGAAATCACACAATGTTTTGGCCTGAACTACTTTCTGTGGGAGTGAATTCCACACATTCACCACCCTCTGGGTGAAGAAATCTCTCCTCACCTCAGTCCGAACCCTGATCCTCAAGCTATGACCCCGAGTTCTGGGCTTCCCCACCCTGTCTAATCCTGTCAAAATTTTATAAGTTAGAAACATAGAGGATAGGAGCAGGAGGAGGCCATTCGGCCCTTCGAGCCTGCTCCGCCATTCATTACGATCATTGCTTATTGTCCAACTCAACAGCCTAATCCTGCTTTTTCCCCATAATCTTTGATCCCATTCCATAAGGCCATAAGGCATAGGAGCAGAATTAGGCCACTCGGCCCATCGAGTCTGCTCCGTCATTCAATCGTGGCTGATATTTTTCTCATCCCCATTCTCCTGCCTTTTCCCCATAACCCCTGATCCCCTTATTAATCAAGAACCTATCTATCTCTGTCTTAAAGACACTCGATGACCTGACCTCCACAGCCTTCTGCGGCAAAGAGTTCCACAGATTCACCACTCTCTGGTTGAGGAAATTCCTCCTCATCTCTGTTTTAAAGGATCGTCCGTTTAGCCGGAGGTTGTGCCCCCTGGTTCTAGTTTTTCCTACTAGCGGAAACATCCTCTCCACGTCCACTCTATCCAGGCCTCGCAGTACCCTGTAAGTTTCAATAAGATCCCCCCATCATCCTTCTCAACTCCAACGAGTACAGATCCAGAGTCCTCAACCATTCCTCATACGACAAGCTCTTCATTCCAGGGATCATTCTTGTGAACCTCCTCTGGACCCTTTCCAAGGCCAGCACATCCTTCCTTAGATATGGGGCCCAAAACTGCTCACAATACTCCAAATGGAGTCTGGCCAGAGCCTTATACAGTCTCAGAAGTCCATCCCTGAACTTGTATTCTAGATTCACCCCAAGTGCTCTATCCAGTCGCCTCTTGAATACATTCAATGTTTTGGCATCAACTACTTCCTGCGGTAATGAATTCCACAAGTTTAAAAACTAGCGAGCAGAGATTGAAAATAATGGGCAAAAGGAATAGAAGTAATGTGAGGAAAATATTTTTTCACCCAGAGGGTGGTTGGAGTATGGAATGAGCTTCCTGAGAGGGTGATGGAGGCATTATTCCAAAGAGAATTGGATTGCTGTGCGAATGTGCAAGGTTACGGGGATGCACAGTGAGGTTGGGGGTGGCACGGTGGCACAATGGTTAACACTGCTGTCTGACAGCACCAGAGACCCGGGTTCAATTCCTGGCTTGGGTCACTGCCTGTGTGGAGTTTGCACATTCTCCCCAATGTCTGTGTGTGTTTCCTCCGGGTGCTCCGGTTTCCTCCCACACTCCGAAGATGTGCGGGTTAGGTTGATTGGCTGTGCCAGATTGCCCCTTAGTGTCAGGGGGTTAGTAAGGTAAGTAAGTAGGGTTAAGGGGATAGGACCTGGGTCGGATTGTGGTCGGTGCAGACTCGATGGGCCGAATGGCCTCCTTCTGCACTGTAGGGATTCCATGATAAGGCAGGGGAATGGGACCGAGTAGAATGCTCTTTCTGAGAAACAGTGTAGACTCGATGGACAGAATGGCCTCCTTCTGCGCTGTAACGATCCTGTGATTTTGTTTTCCAATTTGTGCCGCGGAACCCTTCCCATCTTCCTGAGAGAGCAGACACGGCTGTGCTTTCAGGTGCCGTGCACGCCTCTGACAATGCGGCACTCCCTCACCAACGCAGTGGAGGGCCGGGGGGGGAGGTTGGTATTTGAACCTGGAAGCTTCTAATGTGAGGGATGAGGGTGGTTAAAGTGAACAGTTGTCCATCAATGGGCCACAAGCCCAGACTAACCGGCCGTCTACCTCGCCGCGTTTGCGTGCGATCCTACTGCGTGCCAGTTGGCTGCCCGCCTGTGCAGCAGTAAAAGTGGACCACTGGACGCGGGGGTCAACTTGCGGTCACAGGAGGCGCGACATAACTCCCAGTGCTTTCTTCCTCAGAGCAGGCAAGCGGCCAAGGGAATGAGGCACAAGAGAAGGGAGGAAGAATTCGCAAGAGCTGAAGGGCCAGAAAACTGGAGTTGCTGGGGAGAAGAGTGTGTAAGTTTAGACACAGCAGCCACGTGCTCCAAGCTCTCTGACAGTCACTGGCATGTTGAGGCTGAATAATTAGCGTGTGGTCACCACGCATGTTTTCATTAAGGCAGTTTTTGTGTGGGTTTTCTCTCTCTCTCTGCTCAGCAGGGATATTTTATTTTCAGTTCGAAATCAGTTCTTGGCTCAGTGGGAAGTTGGACATTGGTCAAGTCGAACAATTCTTTTGCAGTTTGATGAACCTGCTTTGAAATGGTTCCAAGCTGGCTGTCATCTCTCTCTCTGTATCTCTTTAATGTGCATTTTTCAGTACTCTGCCTTCGTGTTTGTGTTGGCTGCGCTGTGACCAATTGGTCGGTAATTCTGCTACGTGACAATATCCATGCTTCAGCACTGCATCTGGCTATCCCATTTCCCTCTTCGTGGCCAGTTCCTGCAGAGTTGTTCATGGCCACCTTTCATCTCTTCCCATCTCCCAAAGCACCTCGCAGCCACTGCCGTCATTTTGTGTCAATTCCTAGAATCCCGACAGTGCAGAAGGAGACCATTCGGCCCATCGAACCTGCACCGACCGCAGTCCCACCCAGGCCCCATTCCCGTAACCCCACACCTTTACCCTGCCCAATCCCCCTGACACTAAGGGTCAATCTAACATGGCCAATCCACCTAACCCCGCACATCTTTGGAGTGTGGGAGGAAACCGGAGGAAAGCCACGCAGACACACGGGGAGAACGTGCAAACTCCGCACAGACAGCGACCCAAGCCGTGAATTGAACCCGGGTCCCTGGCGCTGTGAGGCAGCTGTGCTAACCCATTGTGCCACCGTGCCGCCCAAAGGCCATTGACTGAGAAATGAGGGGAGTGTAGGAGGGGCCTGGTCTTTCATGCCAGGCAGTGCGCATCCGACTGTGAGTTATTCACGGGATTGGGGGGGGGGGGTGTCACTAGCTCAGCCAGCATTTATTACCCATGCCCAATTGCCCCTCGAGAAGGTGGTGGTGAGCCACCTTCTTGAACTGCTGCAGTCCATGTGGTGTAGGTACAACCCACAGTGTTGTGTAGACGGAGAAAGAACGACTACGACAATAATTTTAATAACAATAATGGCAATCTCAGTTTTAAAGGGCTATTCTGGCTAAGAGTTAAGCATGCTAGGATTCTCAATCAAATTATAATTAAAACCAGATGCAGGGTCGTAAAGTTGCTGTGAGCCATGACCTAGCTTGGGAACTGTGACCTGAAACTTCCTGCGTCGACCAAATATGGGAAGTTGTTTACGCTGAGTTAGGCCTGATGGCACCGAGTTTTATGGGCTTTATAGAACATAGAACATAGAACAGTACAGCACAGAACAGGCCCTTCGGCCCACGATGTTGTGCCGAGTTTTATCTGAAACCAAGATCAAGCTATCCCACTCCCTATCATCCTGGTGTGCTCCATGTGCCTATCCAGTAACTGCTTAAATGTTCCTAAAGTGTCCGACTCCACTATCACTGCAGGCAGTCCATTCCACACCCCAACCACTCTCTGCGTAAAGAACCTACCTCTGATATCCTTCCTGTATCTCTCACCACGAACCCTATAGTTATGCCCCCTTGTAATAGCTCCATCCACCCGAGGAAATAGTCTTTGAACGTTCACTCTATCTATCCCCTTCATCATTTTATAAACCTCTATTAAGTCTCCCCTCAGCCTCCTCCGCTCCAGAGAGAACAGCCCTAGCTCCCTCAACCTTTCCTCATAAGACCTACCCTCCAAACCAGGCAGCATCCTGGTAAATCTCTTCTGCACTCTTTCCAGCGCTTCCACATCCTTCTTATAGTGAGGTGACCAGAACTGCACACAATGTGAGCTACATGCTATCTGAACCAAGCATAATGGAGTCGTCAATAAGTAATTTCAGTGGCCGAGCAATGTGATCGGTTTCCTGTTACACTATTGGCTGGGTGCCAGAGAATCCTCCGGAAAATTGAAACAATTTGGAGATAAAAGACATGTGCAGTCTTTAGTCTGTGGCAATACCTCCAGAGATCAACCCTAGCAAGGAGAAGTGTGCCCTGAAGACATCTTCAGAGATCATGAGGATAGATTCTATATTGGGAACGGGCTTGGCCATTTTGTTCTAACCGGGTAGTATCTATTTTCAGTTAAATAATTAGAGTTAATGTTCAGTCGAAGAGTTTAAGTGTTGCAACTGTTTTAAGTTTGAGTTGGTACCCAAAGTGTTAAATAAAGGAAGATTGTTAAGAGAATTAAAAGTCCATTTCTGTCGTAGTTGATCACATGGAACAAAAATGTTTGAGAGTTTGAGTTAGGAGCCGAAAAATAACTGTTGGGGAGGAAGTTCCAGCGACAGTCAAGGATTTTGACCCAGCGACAGTCAAGGAACAGTGATAGTGGTGAGTGGCTGAGAGAGGAACTTGGAGGCAGGGATGTTCCCGTGGATCTGTTACCCTTTTCCTCCTAGGTAGTTGAGGCTGTGGATTTGGAAGGTGCAGCCAAAAGGAATGTGACAGCTTGCTATTTTTCTCACATTCTGCTGAGATTTTTCTCCAAAAAGCCCCCTCCCCCCCTACCCCCACAACCCCCCGTGAAAATCAGCCGCTTGTTGTGGAGGGGGCAGGACGCTGACAGATCAATGTGGGTTTGGGAGCAGGGGAGGTGGGTGGCATGGGAAGTGCCTCCAGGAATACTGAATGGAACCTCTCATTGTTTGGGACGGAGATTGCAAAGGGAATTTGGGGATTCTGATGTTCAATGGGGAAGGGAGAGAGAGAGGATGTTTCCACTCACGACAATGTCATGGAGGTATATAAATCCGATCAGGAATTCAGGAGAAACACCTTTACCCAGAGCGAGAGGTGAGCATGGGGGACTCACTATCTCAGGGAGTGGTGGAGGCAAAGGGGAAGCTACATGATCAAATGAGGGGGAAAGGAAGACACAGATATGTTGAGATATTAGGTTGGGAGAGTTCAGGAGGATACAGGAATCCTAGTCAGCAGTAGCAGCAATGTTAGCCTCGCTGTTGACTCATTCCAATGACTTTCTTCGACTGATTCTTGTCTTTCAGAGGCTGAGATCTGAATGGGTGAGGATGTTGAGTGTCTGAATCCATTGGATGTGCTGTCAACGGGACAGCTATGGAGGTGGACAATGCCTCGCTACATCACAGTGCAGTGATGGACTTTGCCCAGCACAACATGAAGTGTACCTCCTTACTGCGGCTGAATGGGGACGGCTGGTCTCTCCCACTCCAGCTTCTGTCAATAAAACCCACCTCCTCCAGAGTGGGCGAAAGCAAGTGTTCTGAGTCTTCAGGATGTGGCCAAGAAGACATGGAAACATGGAAACTAGAAGCAGGAGAAGGCCATTCGGCCCTTCAAGCCTGCTCCGCCATTCATTTTGATCAGGGTTGATCATCGAATTCAATATCCTGACCCCCTCCCTCTCCCCCCCCCACCTCGCCCCCTCCCCCCACCCGCCCCCGCTTCTCCCATATCCCTTAAACCCTTTAGCCCCAAGAGCTATATCTAATTTTATCTTGAAATCACACAGCGTTTTGGCCTCAACTACTTTCGGTGGTCGTGAATTCCACACATTCACCGCCCTCTGAAATTTCTCCTCACCTCAGTCATAAAATGTTTACCCCTTATCCTCAAACTATCACCCCCTAGTTCTGGACTCCCCCCACCATCGGGAACATTCTTTCTGAATCTACCCTGTCTAACCCTGTTAGAATTTTATAAGTTTCTATGAGATCCCCTCTCACTCTTCTAAATTCCACTGAATATAATCCAAACTGATTTAGTTTCTCCTCATATGACAGATCTGCCATCCTAGGAATTAGCCTGGTAAACCTTTGCTGTACTCCCTCTATAGCAAGGACATCCTTCCTCAGATAAGGACACCAAAACTGCACACAAGTGTGGCCTCACCAACACCCTATACAATTGCAACAAAACATCCCTATCCCTATACTCAAATCCTCTCGCTATGAAGGCCAAGATACCACTTGCCTTCTTTACTGCCTGCTGTATCGAGAGTCATAGAGTCATAGAGGTTTACAGCATGGAAACAGGCCCTTCAGCCCAACTTGTCCATGCCGCCCTTTTTTTAAACCCCTAAGCTCGTGCCAATTGCCCGCATATGGCCCATATCCCTCTATACCCATCTTACTCATGTAACAGTCTAAACGCTTTTTAAAAGACAAAATTGTACCCGTCTCTACTACTACCTCTGGCAGCTCATTCCAGACACTCACCACCCTCTGTGGGAAAAAATTGCCCCTCTGGACCCTTTTGTATCTCTCCCCTCTCACCTTAAACTTATGCCTCTAGTTTTAGACTCCCCTACCTTTGGGAAAAGATATTGACTATCTAGCTGATCTGTGCCCCTCATTATTTTATAGACCTCTATAAGATCACCCCTCAGCCTCCTACGCTCCAGAGGAAAAATGTCCCAGTCTATCCAGCCTCTCCTTATAACTCAACCATCAAGTCCCGGTAGCATCCGAGTAAATCTTTTCTGTACTCTTTCTAGTTTAATAATATCCTTTCTATAATAGGGTGACCAGAACTGTACACAGTATTCCAAGTGTGGCCTTACCAATGTCTTGTCCAACTTCAACAAGACGTCCCAACTCCTGTATTCAATGTTCTGACCAATGAAACTAAGCATGCTGAATGCCTTCTTCACCACTCTGTCCACCTGTGACTCCACTTTCAAGGAGCTATGAACATGTACCCCTAGATCTCTTTGTTCTGTAACTCTCCCCAACGCCCTATCATTAACTGAGTAAGTCCTGCCCTGGTTCAATCTACCAAAATGCATCACCTCGCATTTATCTAAATTAAACTCCATCTGCCATTCGTCAGCCCACTGGCCCAATTGATCAGGATCCCATTACAATCCGAGATAACCTTCTTCACTGACCATTATGCCACCAATCTTGGTGTCGTTTGCAAACTTACTAATCATGCCTCCTATATTCTCATCCAAATAATTAATATAAATGACAAACAACAGTGGACCCAGCACTGATCCCTGAGGCACACCGCTGGTCACAGGCTCCAGTTTGAAAAGTAACCCTCTACAACCACCCTCTGGCTTCTGTCATCAAGCCAATTTTATATCCATTTAGCTACCTCACCCTGGATCCTGTGAGATTTAACTTTATGCAACAACCTACCATGCGGTACCTTGTCAAAGGCCTTGCTAAAGTCCATGTAGACAACATCAACTGCACTGCCCTCATCTACCTTCTTGGTTACCCCTTCAAAAAACTCAAATTTGTGAGACATGATTTTCCACTCACAAAGCCATGCTGACTGTCCCTAATCAATCCTTGCATCTCTAAATGCCTGTAGATCCTGTCTCTCAAAATACCTTCCAACAACTTACCCACCACCGGCCTTTAGTTCTCAGGCTTTTCCCTGCAGCCCTTTTTAAACAAAGGCACAACATTTGCCACCCTCCAATCTTTAAGTACCTCACCTGTGACTATCGATTATTCAAATATCTCGGCTCGGGGACCCGCAATTTCCTCCCTAGCCTCCCACAATGTGCTGGGATATATTTCATCAGGTCCCGGGGATTTATCTACCTTGATGCGTTTTAAAACTTCCAGCACCTCCTTCTCTGTAACATGAACACTCCTCAAGACATCACTATTTATTTCCCCAAGTTCTCTAACATCCATGCTTTTCTCAACAGTAAATACTGATGAGAAATATTCATTTAGGATCTCACCCATCTCTTGTGGATCCGCACATAGATGATCTTGTTGATCCTTAAGAGGCCCTACTCTCTCCCTCGTTACTCTTTTGGCCTTTATGTATTTGTAGAAGCTCTTTGGATTCTCCTTTGCCTTATCTGCCAAAACAACCTTGTGTCCCCTTTTTGCCCTTCTGATTTCTCTCTTACTCTACTCCGACACCCCCTATACTCTTCAAGGGATTCACTTAATCCCAGCTGGCTATGCATGTCATGTGCCTCCTTCTTCTTCTTGACAAGGGCCTCAATATCCCGAGTCATCCAGGGTTCCCTACTTCTACCATCCAGGGTTCCCTACTTCTACCAGCCTTGCCCTTCACTCGAAGAGGAATGTGCTTACCCTGAACCCTGAAACCTGTGTGCTTTTTCAGATGTTCAACTAGTTATCAAGGTGCAAGCTGTGAATATCTAGGACAAGGCAGTGTTCTCAATGGCCTGTGTGGTGGAGTTATACAACGCAGTCGCACAACTATAACATAACACAAAGTCTCACTACCTCTGAACGTCCTGGTCAATGAGGTACGTGTTAGATACAGGGACTGTTATGCACAGGAAAGTTTTACTCAGCAAGCTCCCATCAAATGGTCGGTTTAAGTACCTTGGTTGGGGGATAAACCTTGGATCTTTTATATGTATAGGGGGAGGTGATGGTTTAGTGGTATTATCGCTAGACTATTAATCCAGAAACTCAGCTAATGTTCTGGGGACCCAGGTTCGAATCCCGCCAAGGCAGATGGTGAAAATTGAATTCAATTTAAAAAGTCTGGAGTTAAGAATAAACTGCTGACCATGCAACCATTGTCGATTGTCGGAAAAACCCATCCGGTTCACTAATAATCTTTAGGGTGCGCAATCTGCTGTCCTTACCCAGTCTGGCCTACATGTGACTCCCAGAGCCACAGCAATGTGGTTGACTCTCAACTGCCCTCTGTACAAGGGCAACTAGGAATGGGCAATGAGTGCTGGCCTAGCCAATGACACCCATGTCCCACGAATGAATAAAAAAAAAGATAGGTTGGGATCTCATCAGAAGGATGTCTGTGCCGTGCTCCCTCAGCGCCAGCCTAGACTGCCGAGCGGGGCTCGAACCTACAGTCTTCAGGCTCCGTGTCAGTGCGTTCCCCAGTGTTTCCAGTCGTATTGCTAATCTTGGGATTGAGGACAGTTGAGTTATGGCAAGCCAGTTTCTCCTTGGAAACACCAGCGTCTCTGACCTTGCCAGTTCAAAGTGGAAAATGTGAAGCCACATTAATTCTAAAGTGCAAAACAAGCGTAGAGCCAAGTTGGAAAATAATGTGTCTGAGATTCGACGTTGAGTGTCAATGTGACAGTCAAGTGCAGTCTAGACTATTCTGAAGCTCTCCTGGCTGACGTCCCATCTGGACCAACTCAGCTGCTAGTGGCTTGTCCATATCACTCCTGACCTACACTGGCTCCCAATCTTACCAAAGAATATTAACTCTAGATGGATCTTATCATAGAATCGCTACAGGGCAGAAGGAGGTAATTTGGCCCATCATGTTTGCACTGACTGTCCGACAGAATATCTCACCCAGGCCCACACCCATGCCCTATCCCTGTAGCCCCACACATTTATCCCTCTAATTCACCCAACATACACATTTTTGGGGTCACAAAGGGACAATTTAGCATGGCCAATGCACTAAACATCTTTGGTCACTAAAGGTCAATTTAGCATGGCCAATCAACTTAACCCGCACATCTTTGGACTGTGGGAGGAAACCGGAGCACCGGAGGAAACCCACGCAGACATGGGGAGAATGTGCAAACACCACACAGACAGTGATCCAAGGCCGGAAATCGACCCCGGATCCCTGGCACTATAAGGCAGCAGTGCGAACCACTGTGCCACCGTGCCGCCATGTTTTCCAATCCCTCCCGATGTGTGTGTGTGATCTCCTCGATCCCCCACAACCCGCTGCGATGTCAGTGCTTCTTAATGCCTGGCCACTTGAACTTGACAATTTCAATTCCTGAATCATCAGTGGCCACGCCTTCAGCACTATGGAATCGCCTTTCGACCTCTCTATCTCCTGGGGAAATGGAGTCAAAGCCCAGGATCAGCCGTGTGGCTGCTCATATTTCTTGTGTTTCTCCTGTAAGGCTTATTGCTTTGACCATGCTTTTAGTCACCAGATCTAATAGCTCCTGATCTCGCTCCTGGGAAGGGAATTGGGACATTTTGTTATGTTGATTTGATTTGATTTATTATTGTCACATGTATTAACATATAGTGAAAAGTATTGTTTCTTGCGCGCCATACAGACAAAGCATACTGTTCATAGAGAAGGAAAGGAGTGCAGAATGTAGTGTTACAGTTATAGCAAGGGTGTAGAGAAAGATCCACTTAATATAAGGTAAGTCCATTCAAAAGTCTGATGGCAGCAGGGAAGAAGCTGTTATTGAGTTGGTTGGTACGTGACCTCAGACTTTTGTATCTTTTTCCCGAAGGAAGAAGCTGGAAGAGAGAATGTCCGGGGTGCGTGGGGTCCTTAATTCTGCTGGCTGCTTTGTCGAGGCAGCGGGAAGTGTAGACAGAGTCAATGGACAGGAGGCTGGTTTGAGTGATGGACTGGGCTTTGTTCATGACCGTTTGTAGTTCCTTGTGGTCTTGGGCAGAGCAGGAGCCATGCCAAGCTGTGATACAACCAGAAAGAATTCCTATGATGCATCTGTAATCTGTAAAATTGGTGAGAGTCGTAACTGACATGCCAAATTTCCTTAGTCTTCTGAGAAAGTAGAGGAGTTGGTGGGCTTTCTTGACTATAGTGTCGGCATGGGGGGACCAGGAGAGGCTGTTGGTGATCTGGACACCTAACAAGTTGAAGCTCTCGACCATTTCTACTTCGAACCCATTGATGTAGACAGGGGAATGTTCTCCACTACGCTTCCTGAAGTCGATGACAATCTCCTTCAAAAACAAAGAACAAAGAAAAAAGAAAATTACAGCACAGGAACTGGCCCTTCGGCCCCTCCAAGCCTGCACTGACCATGCTGCCCGTCTTAACTAAAGCCCCCTACCCTTCCAGGGACCTTAACCCTCTATTCACATCCTATTCATGTATTTGTCAAGACGCCCCTTAAAACTCACTCCTGTATCTGCTTCCACTACCTCCCCCGGCAACGAGTTCCAGGCACCCACCACCCTCTGTGTAAAAAATCTGCCTCATACATCTCCTTTAAACCTTGCCCTTCACACCTTAAACCTGTGCCCCCCTAGTAATTGACTCTTCCACCCTGGGAAAAAGCTTCTGACTATTCACTCTGTCCATGCCTCTCATAATCTTATAGACTTCTATCAGGTCGCCTCTCAACCTCCGTCGCTCCAGTGAGAACAAACCAAGTTTCTCCAACCTCTCCTCATAGCTAATGCCCTCCATACCAGGCAACATCCTGGTAAATCTTTTCTGTACCCTCTCCAAAGCCTCCTTCTGGTAGTGTGGCGACCAGAATTGAACACTATATTCCAAGTGCGGCCAACTAAGGTTCTATAAAGCTGCAACATGACTTGCCAATTTTTTAACTCAGTGCCCCGGCGGATGAAGGCAAGCATGCCATATGCCTTCTTGACTACCTTCACCATCTGTGTTGCCACTTTCAGTGACCTGTGTACCTGTGCACCCAGATCCCATTGCCTATCAATACTCTTCAGGGTTCTGCCATTTACTGTATATTTCCTCTCTGTATTCGACCTTCCAAAATGCATAACAACACATTTGTCTGGATTGAACTCCATCTGCCATCTCTCCGCCCCAGTCTCCAACTGATCTATATCCTGCTGTATCCTCTGATGTTCCTCATCGCGATCCGCAAATCCACCAACCTTTGTGTCATCCGCAAACTTACTAATCAAACCAGTCACATTTTCCTCCAAATCATTTATATATATTACAAACTGCAAAGGTCCCAGCACTGATTCCTGAGGAACGCTATTTGTCACAGCCCTCCATTCAGAAACGCACCCTTCCACTGCTACCCTCTGTCTTCTTTGACCGAGCCAGTTTTGTATCCACCTTGCCAGCTCACTTCTGATCCCATGCGGCTTCACCTTCTGCACCAGTCTGCGATGAGGGACCTTGTCAAAGGCCTGACTGACGTCCATGTAGACAACATCCACTGCCCTACCCTCATCAATCATCTTTGTCACTTCCTTGAAAAACTCGATCAAGTTAGTGAGACATGACCTCCCCTTCACAAAACCATGTTGCCTCTCACTAATACGTCCACTTATTTCCAAGTGGGAGTAAATCCTGTCTCAAAGAATCCTCCTCAATAATTTCCCTACCACTGATGTAAGGCTCACCGGCCTGTAATTACCTGGATTATTCTTGCTACTGTTCTTAAACAAAGGAATAACATTGGCTATTCTCCAATCCTCTGGGACCTCCCTTGCACAGTAAGATGTCTTCCAACACCAGGTTAAAGTCCAACAGGTTTAAATAAACTTTAACCTGGTGTTGTGAGAATTCTTACTGTGCCCACCCCAGTCCAATGCCGGCATCTCCACATCATAACCTCCCTTGTAGCCAGTGAGGATGCAAAGATTTCTCTCAAGGCCCCAGCAATTTCCTCTCTTAATAAGAACATAAGAAATAGGAGCAGGAGTAGGCCATCTAGCCCCTCGAGCCTGCCCCGCCATTCAATAAGATCATGGCTGATCTGACGTGGATCAGTACCACTTACCCGCCTGATCCCCATAACCCTTAATTCCCTTACCGATCAGGAATCCATCCATCCGCGCTTTAAACATATTCAGCGAGGTAGCCTCCACCACCTCAGTGGGCAGAGAATTCCAGAGATTCACCACCCTCTGGGAGAAGAAGTTCCTCCTCAACTCTGTCTTAAACCGACCCCCCTTTATTTTGAGGCTGTGTCCTCTAGTTTTAACTTCCTTACTAAGTGGAAAGAATCTCTCCGCCTCCACCCTATCCAGCCCCCGCATTATCTTATAAGTCTCCATAAGATCCCCCCTCATCCTTCTAAACTCCAACGAGTACAAACCCAATCTCCTCAGCCTCTCCTCATAATCCAAACCCCTCATCTCCGGTATCAACCTGGTGAACCTTCTCTGCACTCCCTCCAATGCCAATATATCCTTCCTCATATAAGGGGACCAATACTGCACACAGTATTCCAGCTGCGGCCTCACCAATGCCCTGTACAGGTGCATCAAGACATCCCTGCTTTTATATTCTATCCCCCTCGCAATATAGGCCAACATCCCATTTGCCTTCTTGATCACCTGTTGTACCTGCAGACTGGGCTTTTGCGTCTCATGCACAAGGACCCCCAGGTCCCTTTGCACGGTAGCATGTTTTAATTTGTTTCCATTGAGATAGTAATCCCATTTGTTATTATTTCCTCCAAAGTGTATAACCTCGCATTTATCAACGTTATACTCCATTTGCCATATCCTCGCCCACTCACTCAGCCTGTCCAAATCTCTCTGCAGATCTTCTCCGTCCTCCACACGATTCACTTTTCCACTTATCTTTGTGTCGTCTGCAAACTTCGTTACCCTACACTCCGTCCCCTCCTCCAGATCATCTATATAAATGGTAAACAGTTGCGGCCCGAGTACCGATCCCTGCGGCACGCCACTAGTTACCTTCCTCCAACCGGAAAAAACACCCATTTATTCCGACTCTTTGCTTCCTGTCGGATAGCCAGTCCCCAATCCACTTTAACACACTACCCCCAACTCCGTGTGCCCTAATCTTCTTCAGCAGCCTTTTATGGGGCACCTTATCAAACGCCTTTTGGAAATCCAAAAACACCGCATCCACCGGTTCTCCTCCATCAACCGCCCTAGTCACATCTTCATAAAAATCCAACATGTTCGTCAAGCACGACTTTCCCCTCATGAATCCATGCTGCATCTGATTGATCGAACCATTTCTATCCAGATGCCCTGCTATCTCCTCTTTAATAATGGATTCCAGCATTTTCCCTACTACAGACGTTAAGCTGACCGGCCTATAGTTACCCGCCTTTTGTCTCCTTCCTTTTTTAAACAGCGGCGTAACATTAGCCGTTTTCCAATCAACCGGCACTACCCCAGAATGCAACGAGTTTTGATAAATAATCACTAACGCATCCACTATTACCTCTGACATTTCTTTCAATACCCTGGGATGCATTCCATCCGGACCCGGGGACTTGTCCACCTTCAGTCCCATTAGTCTACCCAGCACTGCCTCTCTGGTAACATTAATTGTATTAAGTATTTCTCCTGCTGCCAACCCTCTATCGTTAATATTTGGCAAACTATTTGTGTCCTCCACCGTGAAGACCGACACAAAAAACTTATTTAAAGACTCAGCCATATCCTCATTTCCCACTATTAACTCCCCCTTCTCGTCCTCCAAGGGTCCAACATTCACTCTAGCCATTCTATTCCTTTTTATATATTTATAAAAACTTTTACTATCATTTTTTATATTAATTGCTAGCCTAGCTTCATAGTCTATCCTTCCTTTCTTTATCGCTTTCTTAGTCTCTCTTTGTTGTTTCTTAAATTTTTCCCAATCACTTGTTTCTCCACTATTTTTGGCCACTCTGTACGCAGCTGTTTTTATTTTAATACTCTCCTTTATTTCCTTCGTTATCCACGGCTGGTTCTCCCTTTTCTTACAATCCTTGTTTTTTGCTGGAATATATTTTTGCTGAGAACTGAAAAGGATCTCCTTAAAAATCCTCCACTGTTCCTCAGCTATCCTACCTGCCAGCCTGCTCTCCCAGTCTACCTTAGCCAATTCATCCCTCATCCTATCATATTTCCCTCTGTTCAAACAGAGGACACTGGTTTGAGACCAAACTTTCTCCTCTTCCATCTGAATCAGAAATTCAACCATATTGTGGTCACTAGACCCAAGAGGGTCCTTCACAATAAGATCCTTAATTCTACCTACCTCGTTACACAATACCAGATCCAAAATAGCTCGTTCCCTCGTCGGTTCCGTAACATGCTGTTCAAGGAAACTATCCCGACAGCATTCTAAGAACTCTTCCTCCATTCCACCCTTACCGACTTGAGTCTGCCAGTCTGCCAGTCTCAGTCTCTTGCCTCTCTCAGTATTCTGGGGTATATCCCATCAGGCCCTGGGGACTTGTCTACCTTCATGTTTGTCAAGAACCCCAATACCTCCTCCTTTTTGATCTCAACATGACTCAAACTATCTACACACCCTTTCCCAGACTCATCATCCAGCAAGTCCTTCTCTTTAGTGAATACTGACGCAAAGTATTCATTTAAAAACTCGCCCATTTCCTCTGGCTCCACGCATAGATTCCCTCCCTTGTCCTTGAGTGGGCCAACCCTCTCCCTGGCTACCCTCTTGCTCCTTATATATGTATAAAAAGCCTTGGGATTTTCCTTAATCCTGCTGGCCAATGCTTTTTCGTGACTCCTTTTAGTCCTCCTTACTCCTTGCTCAAGTTTCTTTCTACTTTCCTTGTATTCCACACTTGCTTCGTGTGTTCCCAGCCTCCCAGCTTTGACAAATACTTCCTTTTTTCTCTTTGACTAGGCTCACAAGATCTCTCGTTATCCAAGGTTGCCAAAACTTGCCATACTTATCTTTCATCCTTACAGGAATGTTTTGTAAAGGCGCTGTATAAATATAAGTTGTTGTTGGTTTGACCCAATGCCTTCCCCCAGCTGTACACACACTAACACACCACTCTCTCTCTCCCTCTCTCACACACACACATGTTCTTGTACCACTACTCAAGTTGCACTAGCAGTTGGTGGAAATGAGATTAAATATCAAAGCTAATGGACCGGGATATTGAATTTGATGATCAGCCATGATCAAAATGAATGGCAGAGCAGGCTCGAAGGGCTGAATGGTCACCTCCTGCTTCTAGCTTCTAAGTCCTTCCCTGAACCTGGGGAGCTGAGGCCCCTGCAGACTCCTGACACAGATTGGGATTGGATCCAGAAACCTTCCCTCTCCACGTGGCTGAGGAATGAAGCCTACCACTGATTCAGTCTGTCTGCAACTCAGCTTCTGGAAAACCCACGGATACCTGGAGATGAGCTGTGGGGATCTTAGCGCTTGCTGGAGTTATCCCATCTCTAACTATCTGAGGGTAGTAGTCTCAGACAGTGTGTACACTGGCTCCCTGTATAGCACGTTCTTCCCCTGCGGTGTATCAAGCAAAGAATGGACGGTGATCACACTGCTTTCCTTTGGCTGGCTTTCGCTCCCATTCAGACACTGGCCTTGTCTCTTTCTCTGAGGGTAGAGACAAGGAGACCTTCGCAGCTCCAGGAGGTACATTGTTCCCTTTATTATGTCTGTGATGAAGATCCTCGAAGAGTTGGAGAGTGCTTTCCCTGAGCTTGTCCTGAATTGGATGCCGGCTTTCTTTGCTCCTGAGGGAAGAACACTTTGGGAACGTGAGGCCAATCTTTTTCTCCGGGGTGGACTTGAGGGAGCTGCGATCTAATCTCACCTTTGTGTTGGGTGTTGATATGACTCTCCCAGCTCATTCCAATATCCGAACACTTGGAGACCTGACACGTGCTTAGTGTAGCACGCTAGTAATGAAACAGGATCGCAGAATTGTTCCAGAGCAGAATGAGGCCATTCAGCCCATTTGTATCTCCACTGGCTCCTCTTGGTGCCATTCTCCTACCTTCTCCTGCTCACCCCCTGCACAGTCTTCCTTTTCAGATCACAGTCTGATCACGTTTTGAAAGCTTGGATTGAAGCTGCCTCAACCTCACTCTCTGACAGAGCATTCCAAACCCTAAACACTCGCTGAGTAAGAACATGTCACAGAAACATGGAAACATAGAAGATAGGAGCAGGAGGAGGCCATTCGGCCCTTCGAGCCTGCTCCACCATTCATCACAATCATGGCTGATTGTCCAACACAATAGCCTAAGCCTGATTTTTACCCTTAACCTTTGACCCCATTCGCCCCAAGTGCTATATCCAGCCGCCTCTTGAATACATGCTGTTGTTTCTTCTACCAATGACTTTAAACCTGTGTCTTCTCATTCTCGATGCTTTCAGGAGTGGAAACAGGTTCTTCTGATCTACTCTGCCCCGACCCTATATGAATTTTATTGCCTCTGTCAAGTCTCCGCTCAGCCTTTGCTTCTCCAAGGAGAGACTCCCAACTTCTCCGATTTACCTTCATAACTGGGGTTCTTCATCGCTGGGTCAGAGTCTTCCCTCATTGTCAATTTGAATTCTTTTACATTTACTACCTATTACCGAATCGGAGGATGTTCAAACACCCTCCCCATCTCCCCCCTCCCCACTTTGTATACCCGGTAAAGGGAAATGTGGAAAGAAAATTGCGGAAAAACATATTTTTTATGTCCGGATGAGTTTTTTCCAGAGTCGCTCACAACGGTGTCCTGGGAAACTGAGTTTCAATTACCAGAGACTGCAGGTCAAATCTTGGAGGGTTGGTAACCCTAAAGTACAGAAGTATGGAAGGTGGCACAGCGGTTAGCACTGCTGCCTCACAACTCCAGGGATCTGGGTTCGATTCCCGGTTTGGATCACTGTGTAGAGTTGGCACATTCTCCCCGTGTCTGCGTGGGTTTCCTCCGGGTACTCCGGTTTCAAAGAACAAAGAAAATTACAGCACAGGAACAGGCCCTTCGGCCCTCCCAATACTGCCCGACTTAACTAAAACCCCCTACCCTTCCAGGAACCGTATCCCTCTATTCCCATCCTATTCATGTATTTGTCCAGACGCCCCTTAAAACTCACTATCGTATCCGCTTCCACTACCTCCCCCGGCAGCGAGTTCCAGGCACCCACCATCCTCTGTGTAAAAAAAACTTCCACATTCCAAAGGTGTGCAGGTGAGGTGGATTGGCCAATGCTAATTTGCCCCTTAGTGTGCCAAGATGTGTAGGCTAGGTGGATGAGTCCAGGTAAATGCGTGGGGTTAGGGTCAAGGTGGTCCTTGGTGAGATGCTTGTTTGAAGAGTTGGTGCAGACTCGATGGGCCAAATGGCCTCCTTCTGCTCTGTAGGGATTCTATGATCCTATAAATCTGGAAGCATTTCAGCTGGGGAATGATAAAGCGTGTGACACTGATTTTGATTTGATTTATTATTAGAAACATAGAAAAACTACAGCACAAAACAGGCCCTTCGGCCCCACAAGTTGTGCCGAACATATCCCTACCTTTTAGGCCTGCCTATAACCCTCCATCCTATTAAGTCCCATGTACACATCCAGGAGTCTCATAAAAGACCCTATTGAGTTTGCCTCCACCACCACTGACGGCAGCCGATTCCACTCGCCCACCACCCTCTGTGTGAAAAACTTCCCCCTAACATTTCCCCTGTACCTACACCCCAGCACCTTAAACCTGTGTCCTCTCGTAGCAGCCATTTCCACCCTGGGAAAAAGCCTCTGAGAGTCCACCCGATCTACACCTCTCAACACCTTAAATACCTCTATTAGGTCTCCTCTCATCCTACGTCTCTCCAAAGAGAAAAGACCGAGCTCCCTCAGCCTATCCTCACAAGGCATGCCACTCAATCCAGGCAACATCCTTGTAAATCTCCTCTGCACCCTTTCAATCTTTTCCACATCCTTCCTGTAATGAGGCGACCAGAACTGAGCACAGTACTCCAAGTGGGGTCTGACGAGGGTCTTATATAGCTGCATCATTATCCCCGGACTCCTAAACTCAATCCCTCGATTATTATTATTATCACATGTATTAACATATAGTGAAAAGTATTGTTTCTTGGGTGCTATACAGACAAAGCATACCGTTCATAGAGAAGGAAAGGAGAGAGTGCAGAATGTGGTGTTACAGTCATAGCTAGGGTGTAGAGAAAGATCAAAATGTGAGGTAGGTCCATTCAAAAGTCTGACAGCAGCAGGGAAGAAGCTGTTCTTGAGTCGGTTGACTGCAGTCTGTGTGTGTGTGTGTTACTGTGGACTTTGAGAGACAGGGGGATGTGGGGAGATGATGGGTGTGCGGATTGGGATCAAGCAAGGGCTAGCAGAGGGCCCTGCCGGGCTGAATGGCGTCCCTTTTTTCCTAATTTCCGTTCAGATGAGAGACAGGTTACTTCAGTGAAGCAAAAAAGCCTTGGATCCTGATGTGTGTTTGTCCTGTGGTTTAATTCATTTGGAGAACAGCGGCCCTCTGCCAACCAATCACATCTGGAAACTTCCTTTTGGGGGAATTGAGGGAATCCCTTTGCTGATTGGCTGCTGCTGCTGAAAGCATGACATCATGGTGCTGTGGACCAATGGGCTGCGGCAGGAGGGGAAGGGGAGGCACGGCAAGATCCAGCGGTTTTGGGGGGGGGACGGGGGGGGGGGACAGTGTGGGATTGGAGAGGCTGCAGAGGGCAAACCAGTCCTGCTGCTTTTTCAGAAGAACCCATCGGAGGCAAGGCACTCACTGATCCCTGGTAAGTCCACAACTTGCAGACAGCCCCAGCTTTCACAAACTTCTCCCTGAAACTTTCAACAGGGGTTGTGCTGGCTCGCAGAGTGGTGAGTTTATCTTTAGTGAGGATCTGTGTGCAGTGGATGTGTTGTTTGACTGTGTGGGCATTCCTCTGCTCCATTCTGTCTCATTTCTTTACTGGGATGTAGACTTTTGTCCTCATACTTGATTTTATTTTTCAGTGTGTGTGTGTGTACCCTCCAGCTCTCAGTCCAGGGATTTGGTAGGGGTGAAAAGCAGGGAGGCAGGAAACAACAGAAGTCTGAGGCTGACTTGGGGATTTTCTTTTGCTGCTGCTGTTGTCAGCTCCACACTTTTACTGTAACGGGAGATCGGGTTACAGCCGCCCAGAGGAGACAGGATTACATCGAAGAAGGAATTCAGGGGGAAATGTTCTTTTCCCCCCCAGAGAGTGGTGAGAGTGTGGATCTCACTGACACAGTGAGTGCTGGATGTCACTCAGTGCCAACTCAGGGGAGGCTAGCGGGGGGGAGAGAGAAAGGGAGAGAAGGATCAGGGGCTGAAACGGAATGGTTTGGCTTGTCTGCGTGGGAACAAAGAGTTGGAATAAAACTTTCAATCCAAGTGTTCTTTTTAATACATAACTTCAACAGAACAAGCCTTAGATCTTGATACTGAACTGCAGACCCTGGCTCTGTCACTTACTCTCCCTGGGGCAGATTAGACCACTTATTGCCCCTTGATTTGCCCCGTTTGCCAGGTCTCCTGATCTTTCAGGGATGGCACAGTGGGTTAGCACCGCTGCTTCACAGCTCCAGGGACCCAGGTTCGATTCCCGGCTTGGGTCACGGTGTGCAGAGCCTGCACATTCTCCCCGTGTCTGCGTGGGTTTCCTCCGGGTGCTCCTGTTCCCCCCCCCACAGTCCGAAGGATGTGCTGGTTAGGGTGCATTGGCCCGAACAGGCGCCGGAGTGTGGCGACTAGGGGATTTTCACAGTAACTTCATTGCGGTGTTAATGTAAGCCTACTTGTGACGCGGATAAATAACCTTTAAAACTTTCAAGGTAAGGCAATGGGGACTGTCCAAAAGTGTGCAAATTAGGTAGATTGGCCACGCTAAATTGTCCCTTTGTGTCCAGAGATGCGCGGGTTAGGTAGATTGGCCATGCTAAATGCGCACGATTGTGGGGTTAGGGTGGAGGATGTGCCTGGATAAGATGCTCTTTCGGAGAGTCGGTACAGGCTCAGATGGGCCGAATGGCCTCGTTCTGCATTGTGGGGATTCTATGGTTCTATGGGATCTATCTATTCTTGATAAAAGCTCCCAGGGATCTGACAGGATAGGTAATCATCCTTTGTTTTTTATTCGTTCATGGGACATGGGCATCATTGCCTGGGCCAGCATTTATTGCCCATCCCTAGTTGCCCCCCCCCCCTCCTCCCCCTTGAACTGAGTGGTTCGCGAGAGCATTTCAGAGGACAGTTAAGATTCGGCCGCATTGCTGTGGCTCTGGAGTCAGATGAGTGAGGTACTGTGGGAGTACTGCACTGCCAGAGGAGGCCATGGCCAGGGGTGGCCTGCTCGTTTCCCCTCATTGCTGTTTGTGGGATCTTGCTGTGCACAAAATGATCTTTCCTTCATCCCTACATGACCATACGTGACTGGCTGTCATTGGGGATGTGATGAGATTGTAAAGGCAGCATGGTATTAGTGGAATTGCTGTCTTTAAGATGTTGCTGTTTCAGCAGTCTGGGATTCAGAATGTGCGATCATCGCTAACACCTTTCTTTCCCCTCACAGCTGTACAGCTGAGAGATCTGGGAACTGTAATCCCAGCCTCTGCTCACTTCTTCTGAGCCTCAGGGTTATTGGTGTTACCGGGAGCTGCAGCTCACCGGTGAGGCTCAACTGTGCAACTAGTGGATGGATCCACACTGGGAATGAACGGATTTCCTCATTTCCATTCCGAATCCATGCCTCTGGAATCTGTCGCCCCAGTGTGGCATGCTCTCTTTGCCTACTCACTCTCTCCCTCCTCTCTCTCTCTCTCTGTCTCACACACACACTCTCTTTCTATATCTCTCCCTCCTCCTCTCCCTCTCCCTCCCCCTCCCTCTCCCCCTCCCTCTCTCCCTCTCCCTCTCCCTCTCCCTCTCCCTCTCCCTCTCCCTCTCCCTCTCCCTCCCCCTCTCCCTCCCCCTACCCCTCCCCCTCCCCCTCTCCCTCCCCCTCCCTCTCTCCCTCCCCTTCCCTCTCCCCCTCTTCCTTTCCCTGCCACTTCCCCCTCCCCCTTCCCCCTCCCCCTCCCCCTCCCCCACTCAATCCTCCTCTGCCTCCCCGTCCCCCTCCCCGTCCCCCTCCCCGTCACCCACCCCGTCCCCCTCCCCCTCCCTCTCCCCTTCCCCCTCCCCCACCACATCCCCCTCCCTGCACCCTCCCCGTCCCCATCCCTGTCCCCCTCCACATCCCCCCTCCCCTCCCCTTCCCCTCCCTCCCTCCCCTCCCCCTCCCCCTCCCATCCCCCTCCCCTCCCCCCCCCCTCTCCTCGCTTCCCCTCTCCTCTCCCTTCCCCCCCTCCCCTCCCCCACCCCCACCCCTCCCCTCCCCTCCCCTCCCCTCCCCTCCCCCTCCCCTCCACTCCCCCTCCCCTCCCCCTCCACCTTCCCCTCCCCTCCCCTCCCCTCCCCACCCCCTCCCCCTCCCCTGCCTTCACATCCCTCCCCTCCCCTTCCCTCTCCTCCCTTCCCTCTCCTCCCCTTCCCTCTCCTCCCCTCCCCCTCCCCTCCCCACCCTCCCCCTCCCCTCCCCACCCTCCCCCTCCCCTCCCCACCCTCCCCCTCCCCTCCCCACCCATCCCCCTCCCCACCCCACCCATCCCCCTCCCCACCCATCCCCCTCCCCCTCCCCCTCCCTTCCCCCTCCCCTCCCCTCCCCCTCCCTCCCCCCCTCCTCCCCTCCCCCTCCCCTCCCCCTCCCTCTCCTCCCCTCCCCCTCCCCTCCCCTCCCCACTCCTGCCCCTCCCCTCCCCACTCCTCCCCCTCCCCTCCCCACCCCTCCCCCTCCCCACCCATCCCCCTCCCCTCCCCCTCCCCTCCCCCTGCCCTCCCCTCCCCTCCCCTCCATTTCTCCTCCCCCTCCCCTCCCCGCACCCTCCCCCCTCCCCTCCTCTCCCCCTCCCCCCTGCCCTTCTCTCCCCCTCCTCTCCTCCTCCCGCTCCCCACACCTCCCCTTCCCCCTCTCCCCTTCCCTTTCCCCCTCCCCCCTTTCCCCTCCCCTTCCCCCCTTTCCCCTCCCCCTCCCCCTTCCCCCAACCCCTTTCCCCCTCCCCCCTCCCCTCTCTCGCCTACTCACTCTCCCTCGCTCTCTCTCTCCCTCGCTCTCTCTCTCCCTCCCTTCATTGCACTCCTCCCTCTCTCCCTGCCCCCTCTCACCCAGCCCTCCCTCTCCCTGCCCTCCCTTTCTCCCTGCCCTCCCTTTCTCCCTGCCCTCCCTCTCTCCCTGCCCTCCTTCTCTCCCTGCCCTCCCTCTCCCTGCCCTCCCTCTCTCCCTGCACTCCCTCTCTCCCTGCCCTCCCTCCCTCCCTGCCCTCCCTCCCTCCCTGCCCTCC